>NC_051423.1:4442421-4447421 GCF_015228065.2 Penaeus monodon | reverse complement strand
AGACCCCATGTTTTTCATACATTGCTATAACAAGTAACTTCCTGCTGAGGATTCTGCCGAAACTTAGGAGCTAATTGAAGCCTAATACAGCTACAACGGGTCCCTCAGCGGTGACTCCTCGTTACATTTCCGTTCAGTGAGATTTGTGAAGGTTTGCGTTACCTGGTTCTTATATATGTATAGACCAGTCTGTTTCAGTTATCCAGAACTTTCCAAATGATCCTTACTGAAAGTTTATTGTGGTGGCCGGATTGCTCGTATGTATATGATGACAATAATAATCATTATCATGATAAGGCATACACATACATACACACACATATAACCTAAGTGGTTCTAAAATACAAGGCGTTTTGTAAATGTACTGTACGGCATGTCATTCCATTTCATATATGCACTTATATGCCCACATGTGCACGCTCGCATAAACACACACACATAAATACAAGTCTACCTAGTATCGAGGGGTTTGCATTAACCCTCCATTTCCATCCACCCCCCGTTTGACAAACTAGCAGACACGTCTACAACTCTTTTCTACTGGCTTATGACGAATTTGATTTATATGACCAAAACCACGACTTCCTTGGTCGTCCCACAAGCCTCCTCCACCCATTGTTATCTTTGGTGGAGACAATTACATCATCAGTAAAGCCAAGGTCGATGATATTGCTTACTTTTGCTCTGGGTCGAATAACAACTGTACCCATTTTCTACTGTAGTTTGTGCACCGCTAATGACCTTAGCGGCGCAAATAATGTTGAATAATCAAATCAAGCTATGTAATGCCTTCAATCCCAGCGAGGAATGACCACGCCCCTCAGCCGGTGCGGGGAAAGTATTACCAGACTGCCATTTGTCAGTCTGGATGCAGAAATGAGCTAATCGATAAAAAAAATGCAGATAGTCGTAAGCATATATTATATATATATATATATATATATATATATATATATAATTTATCTACAACTATATCTATATACACATACATAGAAAAGGATAGATATGTGGATGGAGATATAAACAGATAAATAGACTAATCGACAAATAATTATTCTACGTTAGGATGCATGTGTTCGAGTCTGGCTGTTACTTTAACCTTGGGGCTGAAAAATTTTTGAATGTATAGAACTACATGTCCTTGAGCGATACTGTTGGCCTGGCGAACGTATTGGTTCGAAAACCTCAGTACATCAGTTCTCAGCGAAACAAGAGCTTACATTATGAACACGAAGGTGTGTACTTCTTCGCAGATATCAATATTTTTACGCTTGTAGGGATATTACATATAGAAATGTTATCAGCCATTCGATAGTTACATGTACTCTTATGAATACAAATCATTACTTCAGTATTTCTTTCCACCACAGGGAATAAAAAGAAAACATAATCACTGTTTATTTCTCTTTAGGTTTTAATCTTGTAGGACCTCTCTGCCTTAACTCCAGCTGGCAGCCGTGAATCTTATGAATATTAGCCACCAAAGATTTGTGATCGAACCTGATATCAAGTGTTCTTTTTTCTTTTATTATTATTATTATTATTATTATCATCATCATTATTATTATTATTATTATTATTATTATCATAACGATGGTTATGATAATGATGATAAAAATGATGACAATGCTAGTGAACCTAATAATGATAATGATGAAAAACATCTATAACAATGATAACAGTGACAACGAAAGGAAAATTATATTCATAAATGCTAACATTATCAAACTGCCCTACTTCTTTCTTTATATTTACATTACAGTGACTCCTAGGTCTCTTTTGGGGAGTCTGCTGAATCCTAGGTTCCAGTGGGGCCAAGTACAACTTCAACTGGGCCGTGAGCGATGACTCTGTGACTCTTCAAGCAACGAGTTCGGACACCAGGAGACCCGTGACGGTGACAACCCCTGGGGATTCTATTACGTGCAGCTCCCCGACGGCCGCCTGCAGACCGTCAAGTATTTCGTGGACGGTGCCTCTGGCTACGTGGCCGAAATCAACTACGAGGGCGAGGCCAATTATCCCGAGTCCGTTGAGTTTGCTGAGTCAGCTGAGTCCCGCAAATACAGACCTCCCAGGCCCCAGTATGTTTATGACTTCAGTGAGTCCAGGTGAATAATACATCGTGGCTGAAGTCAGCTTTAATGCTGAGGCAGCTGAGTCCCGTGAATACAGACTTCCCAGGCCTCAGTACGTCTACGACTCCAACGAGTCATGTTTATAATTCTTATTTTTGGAACGAAAATGATTGAGATCTACCTAATGGGTTTGGTATAAGAAATCAACTATAATTCTTTATGGTATCACTTTGCTGTAAAGGAATTTGTTATTTGTAATAGAACTATTTTAAATGTATATATAAATGTATATATATATATATGTATGTATGTATACTTTATATATATGTGTATATATATAATGCTTATATATATGTATTTATACTTGCGGGAACATCGGCTTTGATAATAAAAGGAAATCGATACGAAATATATAGGTTCGAATTCGCTTTACAAATTCCTTTAAACATTTCGTTTATCATTTAGAGTTTGTATCCTAATTCAAAAGGTCGGGGAAGTTAAAGGACACACACACATAAATATATATGTGTGTATGTGCACATATGTATGTGTGTGTGTATACATAGTTATATATGTACATGATTATGTACACACATACATATATCAAGATATACATACGTATATAGAAATATAAATATACATAGACATGCTTACGTATATATATATGTGTGTGTGTGGGTAAATATATATATACTTACGTTTATATATATATATATATATATATATATATATATATATATATATATATATATATATATATATGAATATATACATATATAGGATACATATTTAAAAATAATACGTACACATATATGTGTGCGTATCACTCACATACATATATGGACAAATATAAACTTATCTACACACACACATATCATTTCTTCTACTAAATCCTCAGTCTCTAGGTCTCTTTCAAATCTTTATATAGTTGGATGTTCTTTCAAATAATCCGCGGACCAGCTGTACCACTTGAGTCACAGCGGCTATTTCAATTACGATACATGCATTTCATTCTCAAGGCGTTATATTTACTGTGAGAAAGTGCTTGCGCCAACAGTAAGAACGAGGCTATTTGCCGCGATGCTTTTATTATATATATATATATATATATATATATATATATATATATATATATATATGTATATATATATATATATATATATATATATATATATATATATATATATATATATATATATATATATTATATATATTATATATATTATAATGATATTTAATTTTAATATATATATATATTTATGTTTTGCATTCTACTATATATCTTATATCTTCTATATCTTATGCTACATATATATATATATATATATAATATATATATATTATATATAATATATATTATATATATATATATATATATATAATATATATATTACATGTATATTTATATGTACACGAACATACATATATTATATAAGTATATATACATCTGTATATATATATACACATGTGTATATGTATATATGTACGTATGTATTTTGTGGGTTTGTGTCCATACACTATATAAAAATGCAGTTTATAATATGAATACTTATTTTATTAATGTAAATAAATAACTGTAGATGAATATATGCAACATATGCAGCAGTCAACGAGTGTTCACCAAGAATTTACTTTGATTCGTTGGAGTCGTAGAAATAGCGAGGTCTGGGAGGCCTGTACTCTCGGGATTCAAAGGAAGCAGATTCGTAGGAGACGTCGCCCTCGTAGCTGACTTCGGCCACGTAGCCGGAGTCGCCGTCCACGAAATACTTGACAGTCTGCAGGCGGCCGTCGGGGAGCTGCACGTAGTAGGATCCCTGAGTGTCGTCGCCGTCACGGGCCTCCTGGTGTCCGAACTCGTTGCTGGAGGAGTCATCGCTCACAGCCCAGTTGAAGCTGTACTTGGCTTCGGAGGACTCGTAGGACTCCTCAGACGAGCGCTGAAACTATACAAGGATGACGCTCATATAACACGAGTTTCTAAATTGGCATGGCTGTTTTTCAGAAATTTTATGAATAAAAGAATTGCATCTAAAAAAAGAAAAAAAGAAAAAAATACCCTTGGTGGTCGGTATTCATAGGACTCAAAGCTGACGGCGGCCACAAAGGCTACAAGGCCCAGGAAAACGAAGACCTGTGGAAATCGTACTTTTGAAAATTACACAATTGTAGCCTAACGCTGAGAAATTAATTCATACCAAAGATGTAAATAAGACAGTCTACGCTTAGTAAGCCAAATTTCTGTAATGTCTCGAGAAAAAGAATACCTTTCAAACAAGCACACAGACACAAAAGAACACTCTTCACCTTCATGTTCATTTTCATTGCTGTAGTTTCAGTTGTACTGATTCTCCACACACGGTCGCAGCAATATATACACCGCGCGTCTTTGCCAACATGGGCGCGGCGATGAGTTGCATGATGGAACTTTTTTTACTTTTTAAACATTTTGAAATTGTTCACAGCTCTTTTGGGGCATTAGGAACACATTGCGAGAAGTATGAGATGGAAGTGACTTATTTGATGAAAGAAAGACTATGTTCAGGTGGTACAAAAATCCACAGAATTGAGTTTGCTGAAGATTTCTGCACTGATAAATTCACACAATCACACGCACATGCATACATGTGTGTGTGTGTGTGCATAACAATATATATATATATATATATATATATATATATATATATATATATATATGACCGCGGTGCCCGAGTGGTTAGACCATCGGACTCAAGACTGTCACGACGGCAATCGGAGTTCGAGGGTTCGAGTCACCGGCCGGCGCGTTGTTCCCTTGGGCAAGGAACTTCACCTCGATTGCCCTCGTAGAAAACGACATATCGCCTTGAGAAGTCAAACGCAAGTGTCGTAGGGGAAGTCACCGCCGTGGCACAAACCGCGGTTGATTAGGAAGGGCATCCA
>NC_051423.1:4429632-4432321 GCF_015228065.2 Penaeus monodon | reverse complement strand
TCACACCTTGTGGTTTGGGGTTAAACTCTGGGGACCCCCAAAAGCTCCCCGGAAAAAAAGGCCGGGGGAAAAAAAAAAAAAGGCTAACCCCCTTTTTTTAAACCCCCCCAGGGGGGAATGGAAGAAATTGGGCGTTAAAAAAATAAAAGGTGAACAATTGCAGCTCTACGCTGGAAAAATAAATTATACTACATAAGCATAATGAAAGGAAATCATCGCCTTGTTTTTCAACGGGGAAAATGTCATTTGCCAATGCCAAGACACACTGAGGCTATTCCATAATGTTTAATTTTTCTGGGAATAGAGGCAACTTTCCTTTGCTAGAGAAAGGAGGAAGGAAATAGGAACTAAGCGGAAAAAGCTGAAATGAGGCTTGAGGATATAGCTGTAACACCTCTTGGGGCTCCCAGAGATCCGTGATTTCCCCCTATCCCACGCCCCCCCCTGCGCTCGGGAGAACCCCTGTTCCAGAAAATAAATCCCCCTATTATTTTCCTGCCTTCTAGGTCATGAAAATCCGTCATGACGTACGAGCAACATTATTAGTAGAAGTAGAAGAGGACCTGGCAGCGAAAATAAAAAAAAAAAATCATCAGAAAGCACGAGTCTAAACAACCTCATATCTTGACGCTGTCCCTGCGACGATGAACGCAGAAAACACTCAACGAGCAAAACGAGGAAACCGCCCAAGAAGGAAGATAGAACAGGATAAACTGCAAGAGAATAATGAAAAAAAACGGGTAACAAGAGGAAAACCTGACGCCCTCTCAAAGGGAGATATCCCCAAAGGTGTGGGGGAGCATGAAAAAAGGGCCCTTCTATTTTTACGACCGGGCCTGTGTGGGGATAAACTGAAAAATTATCTGTATAAAAATGGATAAAAAATGCGTCAAATGATTTAAAAAAACCCGACTTTCAGAAAAAAAAGCTTTGAAAAGTATTCACAAATTTAAAAAGTTAAATATTTCAAAACCGTACACACCACCCACCCACACACAACCCCCACCACACACACCACAAACAAACGTGCACCACACAACCACACAACACTCACACCACACTCACACCCCCCACTCACACACAACAACAAAAACACACACACCACCACACACACACCCCCAAACAATAATATAAAATTTATATATATATATAAAAATAAATTATATATTATATATATATTTTACTACGAATTCGTGCTTGGGTTGAAAACAATGGTATATGCACCTCCACAAGGTTAGTAAAAGCGATACTTAATTTTTCATGATTTTTCCATCAGTCCACGCTTTTAGGAAAATAAATATAATATGAAAAATTCTACTTTCCCCTTAGTATTCTTATCCATTATAGATATTCCTAACGACCTCTCCCCCAAGGTTAAGAACCTTTGCTCATGAAAATTAAAATTTTAGTTGAAAATTTGTTCATTTTGGGCTCACCCCCGGATACCGTTACTTCTTTCCCGATCAACGAAATTTGGTCGCTAAAAGAGTCATTTCCCTTTTGCAATTGCCCCCCTTACAATGTTTTTATAAAAACCAAATTTCCCCTCACTGAAAAAGGGTTTTTTGAAAAAAGAAACAAAAAAGTAATTTTGTGTTGATTTTTAACTGTAGCATCTGCGGCTTTAAAAACAAAAATAAGTAAAAAAAAAAAAAATTTGAACTTCTTTATATAAATAAAAAATTTGAAAAATAAGAACGTCCCAATGCTTTCAAGAGGAAAATTATTTTTATTCGTTTGAGGTAGAAATAGCGAGGTCGGGGGGCCCGTACTCTCGGATTTAAAGGAAGCAAATTCATAGGAGAGTCGCCCTCGAGCTGACTTCGGGGCCCCGTAGCGGAGCGCGTCCACGAATATGACGGTTTTCAGGCACCGCAGGAAGCTGCACGTAGAGGGTCCGATGTGGTCCCCCTCACGGGGTCCTGGTGTCCGAAATTTTTATTGAAGAATCACACTCAAAGCCCCTTTAAGTTGTACTTTGGGCCCCGCCTGACTCGTAGGATTCCTAGACAACGCTGGGGAAACCATAAAAAAATAACACATTTTCATTCAAATTAGCTGGGTTTTTTAAGCGAGAAGTTAAATCAAAATGAAAAAAGTTAAAAAAAAAAATCATTACCCTTGGTGGGCGGATTCATAGGACTCAAAGCTCCCCCCAGCAGCAAGGCTACCTACCAGGGGAAAAGAAGACCGGGGCGTTAACTATAAAAGAGGAAACAATTTTATCCTACGCTGGAACATGAATTCATACTACATAAGCACTAACTGATAAGGAAATTCATCGCTAAGTCTGTAACTGAGATCCCTAAATTTCTTTAGAAACAACTGTAATGATATCTTGAGAAATTATCAATCCCTTTTAACATACACAGACACAAAAGAGCTTGACGCTGTCCCTGCGACGATGAACGCAGAAAACACTCAATGAGCGAAAGGAGGAAACCGCCCAAGAAGGAAGATAGAACAGGATAAACTGCAAGAGAATACTGAAGAAAACCTGGTAACAGAGAGGCAACTCTGACGCCCTCTCGAAGGAGATAATACCCGAAAGGTGTGGGGGAGCATGAAATAAAAGTAGCCTTCGATCATTTAGCGAGTCCTGCGTGCCTGTGATGAGGATAAACTGTAAATACTTATCTGATATGAAAAATGGATAGAAAATGCGTCAAATGATTTAAAGAAACCGACT
>NC_051423.1:4420873-4423373 GCF_015228065.2 Penaeus monodon | reverse complement strand
TTATATATATATTATATATATAATTATATAATATATATAAAAAATTTTAAGAATAGAATGTAATTAATATATATATGTATATATATATGTGTTTGTGTGTGTGTGTGTGTGGTGTTGTGTGGTGGTGATAAGACACACGCTCACACATATAGACCCACACACATATGTATGGTATATTTAAATCATAAATACATTACCTGATGTTGTATGTATGTATCATATGTATATTACATTAAATAAATAACAAATATGTATTGTATATATTAAACATCATCAATAACGTATGCTATGTTTTGGGAGCGTTGGTGTTCTCCCCCATCCTCGCCACTCAACTCGAGGTGTGTGCAAAAAATATATATCAAGTATATATGTGTATATGATTTCGACATAACATACTACATCATTAAATATTAAATATAATTTATATATATAATTATTATATTATATATATATAAAATTTTATTAATATATATATTATTATATATATAGGGGGGCCCCGGTGGCCCCAATGGGAGAGCGTCGGGCTCAAAAAGGCACGACGGCAAATCTAGTTCGAGGGTTGAGTACCGGGCCCCGCGTGTTCCCCTTGGGGAAAGGAAATTACCTGATTTTAAAAAGCCACTGGGGGGCCCAAACCGCCCAAGTCAGTCGGGGAATAGAGATGGTGACTCGATAAAAAAAAAAAAAAAAAAAAAAAAAACACCCGGGGGGAGGCAATGGCAAAACCCCCGCTCTAAATGCCAAAAAAAAATCAGGAAGCCCCCTGATTGTCAAGGCGCGGTGGCCGTGGGTTTGAGGTCGGACTCAAAAAGTCAGACGGGGAATCTGAGTTCGAGGGTTCGAGTCACAGGCCGCGCGTTTTTCCCTTTGGGGAAAAGGAACTTCCCTCGATTGCCTACTGCCCGGGGGCCCAAACCAGCCCCAAATCAGTGCTGGGCCCAACCCGGATAAAATAGAGAGAATGATACCCAAAAGGGAAAACCGGGACCCTTTGTGGAAAAGGGAAATGGGGCCTACCACGTCTCACTCCAAAGCATCACAACATGAAAACTACAATTTAAATATAGCTGTGACCACGGGGGCTCAGACATGAACCCACCCTTAAAAAAAGAAAAATATTAAAATTATATATATATATATATATATATATATATTAAAATATATATTTTTATATTTATATTATTTGTGTGTTGTGGGTGTGGTTTTGTGTGTGTGTGTGGTGTTGTGTGTGTGTTGTGTGTGTGTGTGGTGGGGGTGTTTGTGTGTATATCCCTGTACGTATAAAAAATTTTTTGAAAGTATAAACTTTAAAATTCGATCAATTTAGCTCTGTATATGTATATATGTATGTGTGCATGAAAATACATTATCTATATGAGATATACAGATAGACAGATGATAGATACATAGATAATGTGTTCCCCATACTTAAAACAGTATTTGGGTTTGAAGTGCGCCCTGTCAGACACGGTACAGTGGGGAATGAGGGCCCTTTAACAACAAAATCAGGTTCTTGTAATAATCAAAAATTTAAAGTTTTTGACGGCAGTGCGCCTCACAATATATTTTGGGAGCATTGTCTGTAAATTGAATATAAAAACACACACACACGCACACACACACACCACACCCCCGCCACCCCACCAACCCCCACCACCACGCACACAACACAACCACAACACACACAACACACACCCACACAACAATATAATATATATATATATATATATTAATATATATAATATATAATGGTTTTAATATATATTATATATTATATATATATATGATATATATGATATAGGGAAAAAATTAAAATATATAATATTATTAAATATAGTGATTGTTGTTATATAAAATTTTACTATATATATAATAATATATATATTAAAAATTTTATATATAAATTAAAATATATATATATAATATATATATATGTGTTTTGGGTTTGTGTGTTGGTGTGGTGTGTGGTGGTTGTGTGGTGTGGTGTGTGTGTGTTTGGTGTGTGGGTGTGTGTATATTAGGTAAAAAGTAAACATAAAAGAAGAAAAACTTAGTATTTATGTAATGCGATGGGAAACGTATTCCCCGCTTCATAAACTTAGGCCTATAGCCCTATATTTCGAGTTGAATCCTCTTTAATAAGTTGACATAGAACTACGTTACTCACCATCGGATAAATTAAAAAAGCATCAGGAATATAGGAAAAGTTTAAAAAGGTAATTTTTTTAAAATTTTGGTGATGTGGGAGAAGATATGGAAGAGGGGAAAGGGAGGGGGAAGAGGAGGAGGAAATAAAACCCCAAAATGGGGAGAAGGAAAAAGAGGATGGGAAGGGGAAAAGAAGGATGAAAAGAGGGTAAGAATGAAAAAATCGGGGGAAGAGGAGAGGGGAAAAAGAAAAAAAAATGGGAAAAGAATAGTCGGGTGAAATGGGGGAGAAAAAAGAAAGAAGGAAGGGGAAGAGGGAAGGGGGAAAGGGAAAAAAGGAAGGGAAAAAGGG
>NC_051423.1:4403042-4410835 GCF_015228065.2 Penaeus monodon | reverse complement strand
AGGGCGGGACCAAGTACGACTTCCAATGGGCGTAAAGCACGACGACTCGGCAACGACTCGGCACCAGGAAGCCCGTGACGGTGAGACACTCAGGGATCTACTACGTGCAACTCCCCGACGGCCGCCTTCAGACTGTGAGATACGTCGTGGACGGCGATGACGGCTACGTGGCCGATGTCAACTACGAGGGCGAGGCTCGTTTCCCCGACTCCTACGAGTCTGCTTCCTTCGAGTCCCGCGAATACAGGCCACGATATGTCTATGACTCCAACGAGTCCAAGTAAAGATTCTTCAAGAGTATCCTTATGGTAAAACATATAAAACTATTTATGTATTTATAAATAAACTTGCATATTAAAAACAATTTTCGGAAATCATTTTGAAATCCTAAACATACGATCAATCAGTCCACTTCAATACTTTAATCTTAAACATAAGAGCAAAGAACATTTTTAATCAAGAAGCTTTAGGGGTTTGAACACAGCCACATTGCCGCGAAATAAAAGGCCTATATTAAAATCAATTAAGAAGGCCCCATTTTGTGTGTGTTCCCTTATATGTGTGTGTATTGCAGACATTGTTTTTTCTTACTATATTTCATCGACTATGCACGCATACACTAAAATATCAAAACGCAAGTGTGTGTGTAAACCTTATCCTGGGGCCAAATGCAATGAAAATGCATGAATATATGCTGCTGTTCATATGCACATGTGAATGCGCGTACTCTCACACACACACGCACATGAACACGCACACACGCACACACACACACACACATACACACACGCACAAATACACACAAACACAAACATTTGTAGGTGTATATACATACATATGTAGGCATATATATCATATATACATACATGTATGCACACATACACATAGGCATATGCATATAAGATGAAGGAACGCAGTGATCACTATATAATATATATATATTATATATATATATATAGTATATATATATATATATATATATATATATATACAATTAATATTAAAGGTAATATATATAGTATATATAATATATATATATATATATATATATACTATATATATACTATATATATACTATATATCTCCCGGACAAGATTAAATCCACTCCACAAGGCGGGCAAGCACCAAACGGGAAAAATCAAACACTCACAATATTCGACGTAAGCGAAAATATTGCTGATGCAGGGGTCTCTAACCTTTTGTACAATTCCTCGCGATTAGTTGCAATAGATCACAATTACTCGAGAAACAGAGAATTCAGACATTTTCTAGACAAAAAATGAACTCAAATCATTTTCTCTCATTGCAATTGGAGCAAATCATCTTCTTGGTAACTGATAAAGTGTGGACTTATTTTTGTATAATAGTAAGAAATAGTTTTTTATTCTTATTTTTATCAAATGTAGGGACAGCACTGCATCTTCAGCGGTCGGATTTGCTGTACAACGAAAAGCGAGAGACAGCCTGCGACAGAACTGTGCTAAAGGGACTGACCGTTTTAAGAATTCTGGAGAAAGGGATTTCTTTCACAGTTTGGCGTAAATGTATCAAACTCTTAAATGTTAAGTCATTTCAGTTTTTCTTCTCGTAATGGAATAATTTTGGGTTTGTGCTGTCCTGTCCTGCGGTACTCTTTATTCATTTATTTATTTAGTATGATTATTCATCAATTTACTCCGGGACATTACAGTTAGAAAATGCCGCCCCCCCCAGGAAACTTCATTACACCCATATATATATATATATATATATATATAATATATATATATATATATATATATATATATATTCGGATGTAAGTATATATATGTATACACACAAACACACACTCACATTTATATATGCGCATATACTTATATATGTAGACCGATAGATAAATAGATAGATACACGCAGACAGTCACACACAATCAAAATGTATCAATATCAATGGCTTTGCCTAAAAGCAAGAATGGTCTTGGCCCTTTTAAGTCAAGGTCACCGTAATATTTAATCAGTCTAATTAGAAACGCGTAAGGTTACCATGGAACACATTCAGACTCAAACGATCAAACAATGAAACTGAGGGTATGGACATTTTTGGTATACAGTACATGTCTGCGTCATATACATTTGCTTGTATGTTTAGCCATATATTTACGTCTAGGTGTCTTTGTATCTATATGTGTGTGTGTACATGTGGATTTGCAGGAATAAAGATATCCACGTGTAAACCCTTTCATTCTCACTTTCTTTAACTCTATTCTTATTTTTTTTCCACAATTTCATTTGACCTGAGTGTATGTGTTTATTCATTTCTATTTATAGCAGCAGGTTATAGTAACATAGTGTAAGACGTGTGAATTCAGTTCTGTAATCAATCAAGCTCCTCTCAGACTTGCAGTAACACTTATAAAACGTTGTCCTTGAGCGACCTTGCGCCACGTTTGCGCTAGTGTCGACAGTATATAATGTTCAGCAGTCGATAGACCGGTATCAGTAGCTTCTGAAACACTTAAACATGAACACCAAGGCATGTGAACCTTATAGTTTTGTATATAACGTATTATGCCTCAGATATATTTGTAAAAGGTCCTTTTTCTCGTCGAGCCTTATATAAATATCTTATCTTAAATTTCTTATTTCAGGTCTTCATACTTCTGGGTCTGGCAGCCATTGCTGCTGCAGACAGTTTTGAATCCTATGAATACAGGCCACCACAGGTTAGTAATTCTAATAACTGAATATCATATATTTGATAAAGAATATCAGATATCACCTTCAAAATCTGTGTTCTTAGTGATTCAGCTGGACAAGGTACCTAGTGTTCTAAATCTTAAGTTAGTCTGGTGTGTTCCTACCACACAGGAGGTGGCTACCTACTTTGATGTCGAGGCTAGCCGTCATCCGATGTTTCCCCACCACAGCATTTTTTAATGCTAAACCCATTTCTTATCAGCGATAGTTATAGTCATTTCTCTGTCTGCAAAAACAGAGGGCGCTCCTCCCAGGAATCCTACGAGTCCCGGGGGAGGCCAAGTACGACTTCCAATGGGCCGTAAAGCACGACGACTCCGGCAACGACTTCGGACACCAGGAAGCCCGTGACGGTGAAGACACTCAGGGACATACTACTGTGCAACTCCCCGACGGCCGCCTCCAGACCGTGAGATACGTCGTGGACGGCGATGACGGCTACGTGGCCGATGTCAACTACGAGGGCGAGGCTCGTTTCCCCGACTCCTACGAGTCTGCTTCCTTCGAGTCTCAGGAATACAAACCACGATATGTCTATGACTCCAACGAGTCCAAGTAAAGATTTTTCAAGAGTATCCTTATGGTAAAACATGTAAAATTATTTAGTATTTAAAAAATAAACTTGCATATTAAAAATAATTTCGGGAAATTATTTTGAAATCCTAAATATACGATCAATCAAACCATTTCAATACTTAATCTTAGACATAAGAGCAAAGAACATATTTAATCAAGACGCTATAGGGGTATGGCTCAATTTTGAACACACCGCCAAATAAAAGGCCTATATTAAAATTAATCAATAAGTCCTCATTTTGTGTGTGTTCCTCTATAAGTGTGTGTATTATAGAAATCTATTTTTCTCTCAGTATGTTTCACTGACCGTGCACGCATGCACTCAAATGTAAAAACGCATGTGGCGTGTAAACCTTATCCAGGGGCCAAATGCAATGAAAATGTACGAATATTTCTGCTGTGCATATGCACATGTGAATGCGCGTACTCATAATAACACACACACACATACAAATATGTATGTGTGTATATATAAATTTATATGCATATATATCATATATAGATAACATGTATGCACACATACACATGAATACATATAAGATGGAGGGCCGCAGTAATACACTTTATAATATATATAAGAATATATATATATTATATTATATAATATAATATATATATATTAATATTATATTTTTATAATTTAATTATAAAATATATATATATATATATATATATATATTATATATATATAATATTATATATACACCCTACACAAGGCGGCAAAACACCAAACGAAAAAAAATCAAGCCCCTACACTATTCGACGTAGCTAAAATATTGTTGACGCAGGGGTTCTCTAACCTTTTGGTAACATTCCTCGCGGCATTAGTGCAAAAGATCACAATTACTCGAGAAAAGAGAATTCAGACATTGTTTCTTAGACCAATAACTGAACTAAGGGATCGTTCCTCTCATTGCAATTGGAAGCAAATATTATTCTTTGGGAACTTTATAAAGAGTGGACAATATTTTTGTATTATTAGCAAGAAATAAGTTTTTTATTCTTTATTTTTAACAAACACCTGCGTCTTTCAGTGTTTCCTAGCTTTTGTTTGGTTACAAATGAAAGCAGAAAGACCAGCCTCGCAACAGAGCTTTTGGCTAAAGGATGACGTTTTAAGAACTCTGTGAGAAAAAGGATTTCTTTCACCAGTTTGCGTAAATGTTTTAAAAACTCTTCAAATTGTAATTATTAATAAAGTTTTTCTCTCGTAATGAAAAATTTCGGTTGTTGCTTCCCTGTCCTGCGGACTCTTATTCATTATGTTTAATATGATTTCATCAATTTTCTCCCGATTACGTGAAAATGCCCCCCCGGAAACTTCATTACACCATTTAATTATATATATTAGAATAATATATTATAATATATAAAATATATATTATAATATAAATATATATATATATATATATATATATATATTATATATAATATATATATATATATATTCGGATGAAAGATATATATGTATACACACAAAACACACACACGCACACACACACATATATACTTATATATGTAGACGATAGATAAATAAATGATATATACACGAAGACAGTCACACGCAATCAGAACTATCAATACCAATGGCTTTGCCTAAAAGCAAGAAAGATCTTGGCCTTTTGGTTAGGGTCTGCGTATATTTAATCAGCTAATTAGAAACGCGCTAGGTTACCATGGACACTCAAACGATCAAACAAACTCTGGGCATGGACATCTTTGGTATACAGTACATGCTGCGTTATATAAATTTGCTTGTATATTTAGTCATTATCTATTGAAACTATATATGTGTGAAACCTTTTCATTCTTACTTTCTCTAACTCTATCCTTATTTTTTACCAGTTTCATTGAGCTGAGTGTTTTTTCTTGTTCATTTCTATTTGCAGTAACAGATTAGAGTAACATAGTTTAAGACGTGTGCATTCAGTCAATCAAGTAATCAATCAAGCACCTCTCAGACTTGCAGTAACACTTATAAAAACGTTGTCCTTGAGCGACCTTGCGCCACGTTTGCGCCAGTGTCGACAGTATATATTGTTCAGCAGTAGAGGGGCTGGTATCAGAAGCTTCTGAAACACTTAAACATGAACACCAAGGCATGTGAACCTTATAGTTTTGTATGTAATGTATTATGCTCAGATGTATTTTGTAAAAGTTTCTTTTTCTCGACGAACCTTAGCTAAATATCATTAAATCTCTTATTTCAGGTCTTCATCCTTCTGGGTCTGGCAGCCATTGCTGCTGCAGACAGTTTTGAATCCTATGAATACAGGCCACCACAGGTTAGTCAGTTTAATAATTGAATACATTTGATAAAGAAATTTCAGATATCACCTTCAAAGTCTGTGCTCTCAGTGGTTCAGTGGGCTAAGGCACCTAATGATCCTAATCTTAAGTTTGTCTGGTGCGGCGCAGGATTCGGACCTCGATATGTTAGCACACAGGAGGTGTTACCTACTTGTATGTGGAGGCTAGCCATCATCCGATGTCTGCCCACTACATTATTATTATTCATGTTGAACATTTCTTATCGGTGATGGTTATAGTCATTTCTTCTGTCTGCAAAACAGAGACGCTCCTCCGAGGAATCCTACGAGTCCGGAGAGGCCAAGTACGACTTCCAATGGGCCGTAAAGCACGACGACTCCGGCAACGACTTCGGACACCAGGAAGCCCGTGACGGTGAAGACACTCAGGGATCCTACTACGTGCAACTCCCCGACGGCCGCCTCAGACTGTGAGATACGTCGTGGACGGCGATGACGGCTACGTGGCCGATGTAACTACGAGGGCGAGGCTCGTTTCCCGACTCCTACGAGTCTGCTTCCTTCGAGTCTCAGGAGTACAGACCACGATACGTCTATGACTCCAACGAGTCCAAGTAGATTCCTTCAAGAGTGACCCTTTTGTAAAGCACGTAAATCTTTTTATGTATTTATAAATAAATTTGCACAGTAAAAACAATTTCGAATATAATTTTGAAAATCCTATATATACCAATATATTGTAATAAATTAAACCTTTTGGGTCAGCCGTACTTACAACACTTAAATCAGTCCATTCCATCGCTTTAAATCTCAGACATAAGAGTAAGGGAAAATTTTTAATCAAGACTCCCATGACCTACGCAAGGGGAAAGCATGGCTAAATTTCTAACCCACCCACAAGTCCCCAAATAATAGGCCTATATTAAAATTAATCAGAAGGCCTCATTTTGGTGTTCCTTTATATATTGTAGTGTAGACATGTTTTTTTTTCTTTTTGAGTATATTTCATCGACCGAATAGATCACTATTACTCGAGAATGAAGACATTATTTCTTAAACAAAAAAAAAATAACTCAAAGCATCGTTCCTTTTATTGCAATTGGAATCGAAGCATTATTTTTTTGGTATTAGTAGAGAGTACACATTATTTATGCATTATTGATAGGGATATGGTATTTTCTTTATCCTTTATTTAAAAAGTACAGAACACATCGCATATCAGCACCTGCGGCATAAAAAAATATTAAACTTAAAATTCATAATCCAATTCCAAGGCTTTTTCCTCTCTCAGTGCAAGAAATTGGGGTTTTGTCTTTGCAGTACTCAGTAATTCATTCTTTTGTTTATTGGGGTTTTTCATCAATATACTTCCAGAGACATTACTGCTAGAAATTCCTCATTACCGCTATCCCCCAGGGAAACGGCTTCATTAAAAACCCAGTCTGAGGAAACACTTTTCTGACCAGAATCTAGACAAACTTTAAGGTCATTACTTATCTGCTCAAAACTAGTCTGATAAGGGATGTTTGGGAAATAGAAGCACATTTTTATACAAAAACCAGTTGCATTTAAATATTTCCCTATTTACCCAAACCTTAGAGAACAAACAATCCGTTGTTTAAATTTCCCTTTCTATCTACTTATCTCTGTGAAGCTACGGAATTTGCTACACAGCAAGGATACATTCGATTCAAAATTAAATTACATTATTGTCAATGTTGAACCAAGTAATACGGCATAATTTACATCATAGATAGGATAAGGGCAGGGCATGAATATTTATTCAAAAAAGTCGCCATGAAAAAAGAAACTCCTGCCTAGGTAAGTACATATGTAATATCCCTGAAGCTAGTCTAGACTGACAAGACATCTTTTTTTTTTTTAGTTTATAGTGGTTTCTGGTTCTTATCGCCATATTAGATCGGGTTCAAATCCTGTGTGTGTGTGTGTGTGTGTGTGTGTGTTTGGGGTATCGTGTATATATATATATATAGTATTATTATATATTCTATATATATAGTTTATATATTTATATATATATTTATACATATTAATCAATATATATATACATATATATATGTATATATAATATTATATATATTATAATATATATATAATATATATATATAATATATATATATAATATATAATAATATATACATCAAAAACCCAAATATTGTATTGGCGTCCTACAAACAGATTGATCCTTGAC
>NC_051423.1:4393042-4398042 GCF_015228065.2 Penaeus monodon | reverse complement strand
GGGTACACCGTAGGGTATGGGGCCAAGGAGATAAACACATTTTGTTAGCACGCGATGGAGGTCCTCCAGAACGCAATTTTTCCGGGTGCCAAGTTCTGGGGCCCCGCCCATAGGCTGCTTGTGGCTCCCCTGGGGTCCATTTCAAAACTCCCCGCCCCTCCAGGGGCCCCCCAAAGGTTTTTTCCCTGGACAGATAAGGGGAGGGGAGTGCGCCCGTGGGTTCACCAGGGCGTCTCTGCCCGATTCACAGAAACCAGCAATGAGGGGCCCCAGTTGCTTGGGGAAGTTCTTCAAGCGAAAAAAACACTCGAAGCAGTCAGGAGTCCTTTGGCGTACACCAAGGTCAAGGCAGAATTCCATCTCCCGGGAGACTTTAGAGGCCACTGAAGCGGTCCCAAGGTTTGGCGGAAGGAATAATTTTTGCGTCGTTCCGGGGTGCGTAGGGCTGGACACTGTGAGAAGGACAAGGAAAAAAGTCCCATCGGGAAATCTTGTGAGGAGGTCAAAGGGCCATTTTTTGGTAAATGACCTTCGCCGCCTCCCAAACCCTGAAAACTAAACCCAAACCCCCTCCTCACAGATGACTGCATCCGATCAGCGGAGGGAGGGAAATCTCAGTCTTTTGGGGGTTCGTGAACGTTGGGCGGTATTTTGAACAGTTGTCCCAGGTGGACCTCCAACATTTATTTTGGATGCAAGCGAGTGCAGTGCATGTGCCGGACCCACCCAATTTTGGGGAAACCCTCCAACCCAACAGAGGTTGGGCGGGCGTTTTCCAATTTGAAGAGTGGGAAAGCTGCGGGCATATCTGTACCCCTCCGAACTGTAAAGGTGGGGTAAACCCTAGGGCTCGGGCCTGCACACAGCCCTGACCCCCTTTTGGCAGTCTGGTTACCTTCCCCCTGCCCTGCTGAGGGTGTGGTCATCCCTCTCGGGAAAGGGGGAAAGGGATCTTTGGGACTGTAGCAACTACCGGGGCTTTACACTGTCAGCATCCCGGGAAAGGGTTTCTCGCCCACATTTCTAAAAACGGATCCAAACCACCACTGGGGGCACAGAGCCCGGGGAGTTTTTGGATTTACCCCTGAAGCCCACAATAGACCGTATACTAGCTTCGGTAATTGTGGAACGCCTCATGAGTTTGGTCGTGGGTTGCTCGCAGCCACATGCCCTAAAGAAGGCGTTTGACTCGGTCATGGGGTGTGCTAGGGGAGATCTGGGGCTCAGGGGAATTCCAACACAGATTTTTGGCCTGATAGAAAGCCCTCTATAGGGTTACTGAAAGTGCGTAAAGGGGGGGGGTTTGTCAAAATTTTTCCTTTTAATTCAGGGGAGGCAAGGTGTGCCTTGCACCAACATTTTAACATTTGTATGGATGGAAAAGGGGCCCAGAGCACTAACCCAAAGTCAGTGCGGAGAAACACTGGGAAATAAAGGGTTCAGCCCTTTGACTTTCCGACGATGTTGCCTCTTATCTGAGCCCTTTGGAGTCACTTGTGGCGGCTCTGATGCTTTTAGCAATGAGGCGAACCCCCTGGGCCTAGGGGTCTCCTGGACCAAGACCAAGATTCAGATTTTGGGGGGCCTGTTAGGGGAACCCGTTCAGCGACCCATGCTTGCAGCGAGAACGTTGATTTAAGAAAGTTTTACATCCTTGGTAGCGTGTCCATATTCGGGGTTTGTCAGACAGGAAGTCAGTAGAGGGTTGGGTCTGGCAAAGGAGCATGAACTCGATCAAAAAGAGCATTTGGAGATGTCGGTCCCTATGCAGAAGGACCAAGCAGCGTGTTTTAAAGGGCCTTGATACCCCAGTTTTGCTTTTGGGAAAAGCGAAACCGGACGCATCCAGTACCTTTGAGTCTGCCTTATCCCTTCTGTAACAAGCCCCTTTCCCCGGATCGGGGGACATTTGGCGGACCACGTTTCCAACCAGGGGTTTTACCCCCATGGGGATGGCATGGGCCCTTTTACTTGATAACCGGGTCGCCAATCAGGTATATGGTCACCTAGGTCGCCTCCCTAGGGGACGACCCTCCCCATCGGGTTTGTCTCCTGCGAGACAACCCTGGGTGGAGGAGACCTGTGGAGTCCTAGGAGATCATGGTTGGACGCTCACGGACCTGTCGCGAGAAATTAGGGAGGGGCCTGTGCGCCGGAGACCGCCCGAGGGATCCTCGTGGCTGAAAGGAAGGGGGTGCGGCCATGGCCCCCGTCGGCTTTTGCCCCTGATGATGATGATGAAAATATATATATATAAAATATTATATATATAATATATAATTATATATATATATATATATAATATTATCATCACATATCACAAGGGGCTAACGCCGACGGGGGCGCATGGCCGCATCCACCCTTCCATTTTAGCCCCGGGATCCCCCGAGGGCGGGTCTCCAGCAGGCACCGGGCCCTCCCTAATTTTTTTCCCCGACAGGTTCGTGAGCGTCCAAGCCATGACTCCAGGGGTCCCCCCAGGGCTCCTCCCCCCAGGGTTGTCTCGCAGAGAGACAACCTGATGGGCAGGGTCTCCAAGGGGGCGACCCAGGTGACCATAAGCCTGAGTTGGGGATCCGGATTATGCAAGTAAAGGGCCCCCCGTTCTGGTGTAAACGCGGTTGGGCAGGGTCCTGCAACTGTACCCATGATCCCGGGGAAAGGGGTTGTTACAGAAAGGGTCAAGGCGAGACTCAAAGGGATGGATAGCGTCCCGGTTCGTTAAAAGAGCAAAACGGGAGTATCAAAAGGGCCTTTTAAGACACGCTGCTTGGCCCTTTTTGCATAGGTCCGAATCTCAAAGCTCTTGCTACGAGTTATGGGTCCTGTTTCCAGACCCCAAAGTTTTACTGACTTTTTTGGTTGAAACCCAAAAGATAGGATACGCTACCAAGGTATGTAAAAATTTCGTAACTTCAACGTTTTCGCGCAAGATGGATCGACTGAAGGGTTCCCCCAACAGGGCCCCCCAAAATACTAATCTTGGTCTTGGGCCAGGGGACCTTAGGCCTAGGGGTTCGCCTCATTGTAAAGCATCAAGAGCCCCACAAGGCCCAAGGACTCGATAAGATGGCAAAAAATCGTCGGAAAAACAAGGTCGGACCTTAATATGCCTGTGACTCCGCACACTTTGGTTTGTAGCTCTGCCCCTTATCCCGTCCATACAAGTGTTTAAAAAGGGTTTGGGGAAGGGCACAGCCCTTTCCTCACCCCCGAATTTAAAAGGGAAGAAGTTTTGAATACCCCCCCCACACTTTACAGCACTTCTAAAGTATAGAGGCTTTTTATCAGGCCAATAATCTGTTTGGAATTCCCCCGAGCCCAGGATCTCCCCTAGCATACCCGAGCAGAGTCAAACGGCCCTTTTTTTGGCGATGTAGGTGCGAGCAAAACCCGACCCAAAATCAGACGGGGGTCCCCAAAAACTCGAAGCGCTAGTAACGGCATTTTGGGGTTTCCAGGAGTAAATCCAGATACTCCCGGGTTTTGATGCCCAGTAGGTGGTTTTCGGGTCCGTTTCAGAAGAATGGGGGAGAAAATTTCCTGGTAGCTGAGCGGTAATGCCACGGGAGTGCTACCGTCCCCAAAGATCCCCCTTTTTCCTTTCCAGAGGGATGACCACACCCCCCAGCAGGTAGGGGGTGGTACCAGACTCCAAAAAGGCAGTCAGGACTGGTGCGGCCCGAGCCAAGGGTTACCCCCAGCCTTTTTGCAGTTCAGCGGGATATCAGATATGCCTGCAGCTTTCCCCTCTTTAACTTGGAAATCGCCAGCCTAACCCGTTAGGGTTTGGGGGTTTCCCCCCTGATGGGTGGGTCCGGCACAGCACTGCGACATCGCTTTCTCCAAACTAACTGTTGGAGGGTCCCCCTGGTACAAACTGTTAAAATACCAGCCCAACTTCACGAAAACCCCAACTGATCTGAGATGATCCCTCCCTCCGCTGATCGGACTCAGCATCTTTTAGGGGGCTTAGGGTTCAGTTTTTTAGGGTTGGGGAGGCAGGCGAAGGGCATTTTTCCAAGAAATGGCCTTCGACCTCCCCAGCAAGTTCCTGAGGGGTTCCTTTTCCCTTTCAACATGTCCGAGCCTACGCACCATGGAACGACGCAAACTTGATTCCCCTTTAGCCAAACCCTTTGGGCACGCTTCAGGGCCTCTAATGTCTCCCGGGAGATGGAATTCTGCCTTGACCCTTTGGGTGTACGCCCAAGGATCCTGAGCTGCTTCGAGTGTTATTCGCTTTTAAGAACTTCCCAGAGCAAATGGGTCCGTCAGGTTGCTGGTTCTGTGAATCGGTCAGAGACTGCCCTGGTGAAACCCCCGGGCGCACTCCACCTCCCCTTTGTCTGTCCAGTGAAACACCTTAGGGGGGGCCCCTGGGGGGACGGGGGGTTTTTTTAAGGGACCCGCAGGGTAGCACAAGCAGCCTATGGGGGTGCCACGAACTTGGGACTCCCGGGAACCTTGCAGTTTGGGGATCCTCCATCGCGTGCTAACAAAAATGTGGTTTTATCCCGGGCCACATACCGTATCGGTGTACCAAACCCGCGAGGGGTTAGACGCTGGTACCAGAAGCCCGAGATCCTCATTTTCTGGGACTAGCAAAGTCCCGGAGAAGAAGGTATTCTGTTTTTTTTTTGGGGGTCAGCTCACGTGCCATGCGGGGCCCCAAACAGCTCGGGCAAGCCGGTACCCATTGAAGCGCCCCGAATAATGCGAATGTTCGCCGGGGGGAATCGTCGCCCCCAGATGCGAGTTTGGGTAGAACACCTCTTTCACATCGATTTTTTATACATCAGTAGGAGCGAACAGCAATAAGAGACAAGAAGCCAAAAGCATGTTCAGTTCAATGCCATGATACGCCATCAATGGGTCACCCGATACGCAGGGTGAAGTCGACTGGGGATGGTATGGCTACACCCCGGAGGTGGTGACCATGTGCGGCCGACCCGTAGTAGGGGTAACCCCCACATGAAGTACCCTACCAGGGGCTTCTC
>NC_051423.1:4380542-4385542 GCF_015228065.2 Penaeus monodon | reverse complement strand
ATATATATATATATATATATATATATATATATATATATATATGTATATAATATATATAGATAATATATATATATATATATATAATATATATATATATATAATAATATATATATATGGGTGTAATGAAGTTTCCTGGGGGGGGGGGCATTTTCTAACGGTAATATCGCGGAGAAAATTGATGAATAATCATATTAAACAAATAAATGAATAAAGGAGTACCGCAGGACAGGGACAGCAACAAAGCCCGAAATTCTTCCATTACGAGAGGAAAAACTTTAATTAATTAATTAACAATTTGAAGAGTTTAATACATTTTACGCCAAACTGGTGAAAGAAAATCCCTTTTTCTCACAGAGTTCTTAAAACGGTCATCCCTTTAGCCACAGCTCTGTTGCGAGGCTGGTCTTTCTGCTTTCATTTGTAACCAAGCAAAAGCTAGGAAACAGCTGAAAGACGCAGGTGTTTGTTAAAAATAAAGAATAAAAAACTTATTTCTTGCTAATAATACAAAAATATTGTCCACTCTTTATCAAGTTACCAAAGAATAATACTTTGCTTCCAATTGCAATGAGAGGAACGATGCTTAGTTCAGTTATTGGTCTAAGAAACAATGTCTGAATTCTCTGTTTCTCGAGTAATTGTGATCTATTGCACTAATGCCGCGAGGAATGTTACCAAAAGGTTAGAGAACCCCTGCGTCAGACAATATTTTAGCTACGTCGAATAGTGTAGTGGCTTGATTTTTTTCCGTTTGGTGCTTGCCGCCTTGTGTATGTGTATAATATATATATTATAGGATATATATATATATATATATATATATATATATATATATAAAATATATAAATATAATAGTATATATATTATATATATATATATATATATTTTATAATATATTATATTATATATATTATAAAGTGTATTACTGCGGTCCTCCATCTTATATGTATTCATGTGTATGTGTGCATACATGTATCTATATATGATATATATGCATATAAATTTATATATACACACATACATATTTGTATGTGTGTGTGTGTATGTATGAGTACGCGCATTCACATGTGCATATGCACAGCAGCATATATTCGTACATTTTCATTGCATTTGGCCCCTGGATAAGGTTTACACGCACACATGCGTTTTTACATTTGAGTGCATGCGTGCACGGTCAGTGAAACATACTGAGAGAAAAATAAATTTCTATAATACACACACTTATAGAGGAACACACACAAAATGAGGACTTCTTGATTAATTTTAATATAGGCCTTTTATTTGGCGGTGTGTTCAAAATTGAGCCATACCCCTATAGCGTCTTGATTAAAAATGTTCTTTGCTCTTATGTCTAAGATTTAAGTATTGAAATGGATTGATTGATCGTATATTTAGGATTTCAAAATAATTTCCGAAAATTATTTTTAATATGCAAGTTTATTTATAAATACATAAATAATTTTACATGTCTTACCATAAGGATACTCTTGAAGAATCTTTACTTGGACTCGTTGGAGTCATAGACATATCGTGGCCTGTATTCGCGGGACTCGAAGGAAGCAGACTCGTAGGAGTCGGGGAAACGAGCCTCGCCCTCGTAGTTGACATCGGCCACGTAGCCGTCATCGCCGTCCACGACGTATCTCACGGTCTGGAGGCGGCCGTCGGGGAGTTGCACGTAGTAGGATCCCTGAGTGTCTTCACCGTCACGGGCTTCCTGGTGTCCGAAGTCGTTGCCGGAGTCGTCGTGCTTTACGGCCCATTGGAAGTCGTACTTGGCCTCTCCGGACTCGTAGGATTCCTCGGAGGAGCGTCTCTGTTTTGCAGACAGAGGAAATGACTATAACTATCGCTGATAAGAAATGTTTAGCATTAAAAAATGCTGTGGTGGGGAAACATCGGATGACGGCTAGCCTCGACATCAAAGTAGGTAGCCACCTCCTGTGTGGTAGGAACACACCAGACTAACTTAAGATTTAGAACACTAGGTGCCTTGTCCAGCTGAATCACTAAGAACACAGATTTTGAAGGTGATATCTGATATTCTTTATCAAATATATGATATTCAGTTATTAGAATTACTAACCTGTGGTGGCCTGTATTCATAGGATTCAAAACTGTCTGCAGCAGCAATGGCTGCCAGACCCAGAAGTATGAAGACCTGAAATAAGAAATTTAAGATAAGATATTTAGATAAGGCTCGACGAGAAAAAGGACCTTTTACAAATATATCTGAGGCATAATACGTTATATACAAAACTATAAGGTTCACATGCCTTGGTGTTCATGTTCAAGTGTTTCAGAAGCTACTGATACCGGTCTATCGACTGCTGAACATTATATACTGTCGACACTAGCGCAAACGTGGCGCAAGGTCGCTCAAGGACAACGTTTTATAAGTGTTACTGCAAGTCTGAGAGGAGCTTGATTGATTACAGAACTGAATTCACACGTCTTACACTATGTTACTATAACCTGCTGCTATAAATAGAAATGAATAAACACATACACTCAGGTCAAATGAAATTGTGGAAAAAAAATAAGGATAGAGTTAGAGAAAGTGAGAATGAAAGGGTTTACACGTGGATATCTTTATTCCTGCAAATCCACATGTACACACACACATATAGATACAAAGACACCTAGACGTAAATATATGGCTAAACATACAAGCAAATGTATATGACGCAGACATGTACTGTATACCAAAAATGTCCATACCCTCAGTTTCATTGTTTGATCGTTTGAGTCTGAATGTGTTCCATGGTAACCTTACGCGTTTCTAATTAGACTGATTAAATATTACGGTGACCTTGACTTAAAAGGGCCAAGACCATTCTTGCTTTTAGGCAAAGCCATTGATATTGATACATTTTGATTGTGTGTGACTGTCTGCGTGTATCTATCTATTTATCTATCGGTCTACATATATAAGTATATGCGCATATATAAATGTGAGTGTGTGTTTGTGTGTATACATATATATACTTACATCCGAATATATATATATATATATATATATATATATATATATATATATATATATATATATATATATATATGGGTGTAATGAAGTTTCCTGGGGGGGGCGGCATTTTCTAACTGTAATGTCCCGGAGTAAATTGATGAATAATCATACTAAATAAATAAATGAATAAAGGAGTACCGCAGGACAGGAACAGCAACAAAACCCAAAATTATTCCATTACGAGAAGAAAAACCTTGGAAATGAATTAACAGTTTGAAGAGTTTGATACATTTTACGCCAAACTGGTGAAAGAAAATCCCTTTCTCACAGAATTCTTAAAACGGTCAATCTTTAGCCACAGTTTGTCGCGAGGTGGTCATCTTCGCTTTCCGGTTTGGTAACAAGCAAATCCAGGAACCAGCTGAAAGATGCAGGTGCTGTCCCTTACATTTGATAAAAAATAAAGAATAAAAAACTTATTTCTTACTAATTATACAAAAATAATGTCCACACTTTATCAGTTACCAAAGAATGATGATTTGCTTCCAATTGCAATGAGAGGAACAATGATTTGATTTTCAGTTTTGGTCTAAGAAACAATTTTGAATTCTCTGTTCTCGAGAAATTTGTGATCATTGCACTATCCCGCAGGAATGTACAAAAGGTTAGAGAACCCCTGATAGAAATATTTTAGACGTCGAATATTGAAAGTGGTTGATTTTTCCGTTGGTGCTTGCCCCCTGTGAGAGGGTTTTAAATCCTTGTCCGGGAGATATATGTAATTAAAATTATATATTATTATATATATATTATATATATTATAATATATATATATACATTATATATTATATATATATATATATATATATATATATATAATATAATATATATAATATATATATACATATTTACACGTGTATTATATATATATATAATATTTTATATATATATATATATATATATATATATATATATATTATAAAGTGGATCACTGCGTTCCTTCATCTTATATGCATATGCCTATGTGTATGTGTGCATACATGTATGTATATATGATATATATGCCTACATATGTATGTATATACACCTACAAATGTTTGTGTTTGTGTGTATTTGTGCGTGTGTGTATTGGTGTTGGTGTGTGCGTGTGTGCGGGGTTCATGTGCGTGTGTGTGTGAGAGTACGCGCATTCACATGGCATATGAACAGCAGCATATATTCAGCATTTTCTTTGCTTTTGGCCCAGGATAGGTTTACACACACACTTGCGTTTTGATATTTTAGTGTATGCGTGCATAGTCGATGAAATATAGTAAGAAAAAACAATGTCTGCAATACACAACACATATAAGGGAACACACACAAAATGGGGCCTTCTTAATTGATTTTAAATATAGGCCTTTTTTCGGGCAATGTGGCTGTGTTCAAACCCTAAAGCTTTGATTAAAAAAAGTTCTTTGCTCTTATGTTTAAGGGTAAAGTATTGAAGTGGACTGATTGATCGTATGTTTAGGATTTCAAAAAGATTTTCCCAAATGTTTTTTAATATGCAAGTTTATTTATAAATAATAAATAGTTTTAATGTTTTACCATAAGGATACTCTTGAAGAATCTTTACTTGGACTCGTTTGGGGTCATAGACATATCGTGGCCTGTATTCGCGGGACTCGAAGGAAGCAGACTCGTAGGAGCGGGGGGGAAACGAGCCTCGCCCTCGTAGTTGACATCGGCCACGTAGCCGTCATCGCCGTCCACGACGTATCTCACAGTCTGAAGGCGGCCGTCGGGAGTTGCACGTAGTAGGATCCCTGAGTGTTTTTCACCGTCACGGGCTTCCTGGTGTCCGAAGTCGTTGCCGGAGTCGTCGTGCTTTACGGCCCATTGGAAGTGTACTGGCTCCCGGACTCGTGGATCCCCAGAGGAGTGTCCGTTTGGACAGAGGAAATGACTATAACTATCGCGATAAAATGTTAGCTTAAAAAATGCTTTGTGGGGAAACATCGCATGACGGTAGCTCGACAAAAAGGTACCA
>NC_051423.1:4371987-4373880 GCF_015228065.2 Penaeus monodon | reverse complement strand
CCGTATACAAGCAATCCATAAGGTTATCATACAATAATTTACATTACAATTCATTAAAATATGACAATAAAGTCGTTAAAGCAAAAGAATAAATACATTTTAAAACGTCATTAAATGCCATCTTGTCACAAAGCTAAAAGACAATACACTGAAACAGCACAAAAAGGCAAAGCCAGATCAAACATAAGTAAAACCTAAATCACATGAACATAGTAGCAAGTTTATAAGAAAAAGGTAAAAAGTAATTCTAATAGTTTTGCGTACACCGATAGGATTTCGTGTGTAATATTCGCTGTACCATCAATACCGTTAGTAATTATTGCTAGATATTAATATGGTTTGAGTCTCACAGTAATTTGGCGAAGGGACACGCCTATACCACGTGCATCTCCGGTTACACGCAACCTCACGTAGACAACGGGTCTGCCAGGAGAAGGTACCCTTGACCTTGCTATTAAAAAGACATTCTGTATTTCATTGCTATAGTTTCTCGCACAGTAAAGCTAATATTTAAAGGATGCGTAACCCTGCGCGATGAGTTGGAATTTGCAATTGACTGCTTCATTTGCCCCATTGCTAAACCTACATTATAGGTGTCGTCAGAAATTAAATCAGTTATATTTAGGCTAGTGTGTATGTTTGTTGCCAAAACAAGATCTTCGCCTCCTCCGCCATGTCAAGTCCTTCACGAATAAGGCTGCTAAAAGAATTTATGAATGTATATACATGTATGTATACCTATTTATCTATTTATTTATATATGTATGTTTTTTTTCTAGCGTGGAGTTGGGTATCAACATTCCTTTTAAGAAACGAAACAAAGTACACATTTTGTTTTATGCATATGCAACAATAGATGATACTGAGTCATCACGAGAGAACACACTTCCCACGTACTCATGCCTGCCGCGCTACTACACCGTCAACCCATCCACGTGAAAAGGTTTACATTCAATTACCAGTTAACTGCAAACATAGCTTCTTAAAGGTGGCCATTATGCTGGATGCTTCGCCGCATAAGTATGCACCCGCCAACATAGATACACGCGCAAAACCACTCACACGCGCAAATACGTACACGGAACGCACAAGTATAAACAATACAGACCACATAGACATATATAGCTATTTATGAATGGCAGTATGCAGTAAATACTGAGCTATATAATCTAATATTTATGCTACGTTTATGAGACAGGCATCCAACTTACATGTAGAAAGTAATTAAAATTTCACAAGCTCTTACTTTCTATGTTCCAATCTACGACCCAACTTTCTTATCCGATGACTTCATTGTTATCGGGGTTCCTTCCAAAAAATATCAATTCCCTTGCCTAAGATATCCTGCATATTTTCTTGTGATTGTAAGAAGCAATCTTTGAATATGTTCAAATTGTCCTGTATACTTTCTCATTTGGAGTATGGAGTCCTATTTAGGACGGTTAAATGCGTATCTTCTATATTATTTTTTCTTTTGCAGTGGAAGAATGGTCGCATATATATATATATATATATAGATAGATAGATAGATAGATAGATAGATAGATATCGCTGCAGGAAAGGCATGCGGGTTACCTCTATTTCATAAAAAAACGTAAATGTTATTGAAACATTGTATAATATACTGATTACTTCTTCTAAGGGAATGCGTTATCGTGGTATGTTGTAAATGTAACAAAACATGTTTCATATTGCAAATTTATTAATTTTGTACATAAATATATAAATAAAATGTGTCTGAAAAGCCTTCATATCCCGAGGTTCGATGAAGTTGGAGTCTTTACTTAGACTCATTGGAGTCATAGAAGTATCGTGGCCTGTATTCGCGGGACTCGAAGGAAGCAGACTCGTAGGAGTCGGGGAATCGAGCCTCGCCCTCGTAGTTGACCTCAG
>NC_051423.1:4364487-4366987 GCF_015228065.2 Penaeus monodon | reverse complement strand
AGCGTGTTAATTATAGTAATTTAGGACACGAATTAAAGGATAGGAACTGCCATATATATATATATATATATATATATATATATATATATATATATATATATATATATATATATATATAAATTATAATATATATATATATATATATATATATTATACAAATATTAATCACTAACAATAATAAAGTTTTGAAATAATTAACCTGAGGTGGTCGATATTCGTAGGACTCGAAGCTGTCTGCAGCGGCAAGGGCTGCCAGACCGAGGAGAATGAGGACCTTGGCGTTCATGTTGACTGTTAGTTCCAGAAGAAACTGATGCAGGCCGTTCTGCCACCGACCAATTTATATCTCTGCGCCGACGTGATCATGGCGCAAGGAGAATCAAGGGCATCTTTTTATCTCTGTTTCTGAGTGAGGAGCTATATGTTCCACCTGACATAGTCTCGCAGTTGTCTACCTATCTAGCTATCTGTTTATTTAACTTTCAGTCTGCATTTATGCTTGTGTATGTGTATGTATGTGTGCGTACACATACACATATAAATTCATATGTATATATATATATATATATATATATGTGTGTGTGTGTGTGTGTGTGTGTGTGTGTGTGTGTGTGTGTGTGTGTGTGTGTGTGTGTGTGTTTGTGCGCATGTGTGGGTGGAGATGCTTGTGTATGCATATATATAAGTATACATATATGCATATATTCACACACACACACATATATAAATGTAAATATATAATTTTGTATATATATGTTTATATAGACATATGTACATGTTTATGGTATGTCGATATATATTATATATAAATACGTACATACATACGTATATATATATATATATATATATATATATATATATATATATATATATATATATAATATATATATATATATATATATACATATATATAGGCACATTCTCACATACATGCGTACATATCTAAAGTAGATATTTAAAGAATGAGATGAGATGAGAGCGATATTCTAAATCTATAATATGCATTGTACCTGAATGATGACACAATCCATTTAATCTGGAGAAGGTACTCACGTTTGTGTAACCTGAGTGATAACGAGTACTTTATACTGGAAGGAAAGTAAGATATGGGACAGAGGGAATTACGAATTTTGAAATTATTCAATTTAAAAGTTAAAATCCATTTTATTATTGATGCTCTGTAGTAGTTTGTTTCTCTCCTTCCGTAATTTATTTTCTGATCTTCATAGTAAAATTTCAATTGTAACGGTGTCTTCCGTTCCACTGCACAAATTATATTGGAATCCTCTCTATCCATGCCTTCGGGAGAAATTAATTGTATATGTGTGTCTATATATATACATACATACATATACACATATATACACATACCTGTGTGTAAGTGTATATATATATATATAAACACACACACAAACACACACAAACAAACACACACACACACACACACACACACACACTCACACACACACACACACACACACACATATATATATATATATATATATATATATATATATATATATTATATATATATATATTATATATATATATATATACTATTACTATGTATAATATAGATATATATACATTGTATGTGCGTGTGTATTAACATAGATGTGTTATACTATATAGTATTTGCATGTGTAATATATATATATATATATATAATTTAATATAATATTGTACTATATTCTATAGTAATATATATGAAAACTAGTGTGCAACGATCGTAATCTTAGAATCAAACTAAGATTGTACTGTTCCTTTCCATTAGAAATATAGCAGACTTTTCGGAGTACTTCCACCATCCTCATAGTGACTAAAGAAATGAATAAAATAATCTTTTAAAACTATACATATTGTAATTCAAGTAATAAATACATTCAATAATGCACTCAAATAAATGACTAAATGTCACATGATGTTGGAATAATTAATAACTGAATCATTAATTTAACAGGACAGTGACATAGGCAAGGCTAAAGGACGTTAATATGAGCAATATAAATGCTCCATACAATAGAGAACTACAATCTGCACAGGTTTATTGAGAATATTTTTATTTATTTATTCATTTATTTATTTATTTTGACTAGAAGACTGATAAGGAGAAAGTTTAAAACATCACAGATCTCTCACATTCAAGACGTCTGCAATATAAGAAATGACAGAAATTATGCACGGGAACATATGAAGTTTGACTATCTAAGAATAAGACCCAAACAATTAAGATTGATATTCTCAGAGAGTATCTTTGATGGTATCAAGCATCGTATGTTGGGGCAACACTTTTGTGTAAAAAAATAATTATCATAACACAATATTCACTACTTTCAGAGGGAAGATAGAAAACTAATCTAGTGATATGTAGGAAGAAACTATGAATACATACAAATAATATTGTATTAAAAGATTGGGAATCGAATTTTCCATTTTTGTGAAGTAAACGACAAAGCAATAAACCGTAATTCTTAAATCTTTATCTATAATGTTACCTAAC
>NC_051423.1:4342624-4348619 GCF_015228065.2 Penaeus monodon | reverse complement strand
GGCGAGGCTTCCTTCGAGTCCGGTTCAGCCGAATCTCGGGAATACAGATACGTGTACGACTCCAACGAGTCCAAGTAAATCGCTAGTCATGTCTGAATTCTGACGTTTGCTGATGACAACTAAGGACCTTATTGTTTTTCCTGTACAAATATTTATTGAATTATATAAACTATTGCAATGAGTATTAAATTTCTCTTATCCTTTACGAAACCTTCAAAACTAACTCAAATTCAAGAATGTATAAGAATATCAACCATATTTTCCTGTCCCCTTATGGGATTACCTTAAGAATCTTGTTAAGTTGCAAGTCACTAAGAGCAGTCCAGCTGGCTGTGGGGAGGCAATCCTCGTGAAATCCCTTGGTCGCAGCGAGCACGAATGCTACAAAGTTTGCATGCATTCTCTTTTTCTAAAGGAGATAAGTGCGCGTTAAATTGCCCTTCGCTTTTTACAAGGGTTAAGAGTATTGATTATTTAGAACTTGAATAAAAAAATAAATAAAAAAAATGCCGAAAATTGCAAATCTAAGGGGAAGGTGTGTGTCTGATGTTCGTGTTACAGTGTTGATGCTAATACTTGCTTTTAGAATATGATTATGATAGGCGATATACGTGAGAAATCAAATAGTGAGACCTTAAGACATAGTGAAACAATAATTAAATCAGCGTCAGAGTCTTTTGAATGCTTTCCAGCAAATGTTTGTTCGTTCATTTAAGGACCTGTTCTGCTAATTGCACGAAGGAAGTTAAAAATAAAATAAATAAATGCAATTAATATTAATGTTAACATCGAAATGATTTAGATTTATATATAAAATCTGATATATATATATATATATATATATATATATATATATATATATATATATATATATAGAGAGAGAGAGAGAGAGAGAGAGAGAGAGAGAGAGAGAGAGAGAGAGATATGCAAGTATGTATATAAATGTTGTCATATATATATATATATATATATATATATATATATATATATATATAATATATATATATATATGTGTGTGTGTGTGTGTGTGTGTGTGTGTGTGTGTGTGTGTGTGTGTGTGTGTGTGTGTATGTATATATGTGTGTGTGTGTGTGTGAGTATTATATATATATATATATATATATATATAATATATATATATATATATATATATATATATATATATATATATGTTTAACTATATATCATAATATATATATATATATATATATATATATATGATATATATTATATATATATGTGTGTGTGTGTGTGTGTGTGTGTGTGTGTATATATGTGTGTGTGTGTGTGTGAGTATTATATATATATATATATATATTATATATATATATCTATATATATATATATATATATATATATTATATATATGTTTTAACTATATATACATATATATATATATATACTATATATATATATATATATGTGTGTGTGTGTGTGTGTGGTGTGTGGTGTGTGTGTGTGTGTGTGTGTGTGTGGTTGTGTTGTACGCATGTATGTATGTATGTATGATGTGTGTATTGTATATATACACACATGTACATGTGTATATATGCATATATATATATATATATATATATATATATATATATATATATATATATATATATATATATATATATAGTGTGTGTGTGTGTGTGTGTGTGTCTGTGTGTGTGTGTGTATGTGTGTCAGTATAAAAGAGAGCGAGAAAGGGAAAGAGTGTATATGTATTTGTAAGAATGTACATCTTTTTGTGTGTGCATATAAATATGTGTGTGTATGTGTATGTGTGTGTGTGTGACAGCTTCGAATCCTTCGAATACAGGCCACCAAGTGTTAGTTCCCTTCCAAGTTGTTGTTTTTTCTTTTATTTCAACACATCGAAAATGTGCAGTATTTATTTTATAAATATATCTGATCATATTTCAACTAATATAAAACGTTTTGCATTTTCTGCAGAGGTCCTCTCACTCCTTCGAGTCCTACGAGTCAGGTGAGGCCAAGTACGACTTCAACTGGGCCGTGTGTGTATGCGTGTGTGTGTATTTTATATAAACAATATATATACGTATATATTCACTTGCTCACGACTTTTCCCGGGTCTTTTTTCCGAAAAAAACTGTCGTGCTTGTTTGTCGTATAAATATATATATATATTATTATATAATATAATATATATTATATATATTTTAATTATTTATTTATATATATATTGTAATTATATATATATATTATATATAATAAAATATATTATATTATAAATATATATATATAAATAATATTATTATATATTGTATATGTATATGCATTTTTTAAATTATATTATTATGGTATATGTGTGTGTGTGTGTGGACCAAAACTTTGTGTTTTTTGTTTTGGTTTTTTAATAAACAATCTAAACGTATATAGTATTTTATAAACGACTTTTTTGGGGGGTGCTTCATGTTTAAATCAAAAACTTTTTTGCTGTTTGTTTTTCGCTGACCATGTCTGTGAATCTATACTTGAGGACGACTCTTTCGGAAGCGCCATTCGCCGCTTACATGGCATGGAGAGAGTTCCTTTGTAGCAGTCTCTCAAACTGCCGAAGAATCTAAACGCTGTTCTAGTGCGGGGAACAGCGAAGCCTGGGAGGTCTTTCCCTACAGTATTTTTATGTTTTTAAATAATTATTATTCTCTCTCTCTCTCTCTCTCTCTCTCTCTCTCTCTCTCTCTCTCTCTCTCCCTCTCTCCTCTCTCTCTCATTTCCTTGGAAAAAATAACTTACTAATACACAGTCACTTATACACCTACATACACTATATTCATCGTGATATGGAATAATTCAGACTTAAAAGTTCAGGCAACTTTGGAAAAAATCCAAATTAGTGTTTATATTAAAAGACATCATATTATTACTAATAACTTCCTTTTCCTATATTTTTCTCTATTCTAAGCAAGCTATGCAACAACTGCTGTGAAACAACTGTGAGCAAATCAACTTCCGTATGCACAAAACCAGAAAAATAAATAAATAATTTTCTTCATATATGTATACATGCAAAGTATCTGTAGCCTATATATATATATAGAAAGAAAAAGAGATAGATATAAATGTGTGTTAAATTTCAATATATATATATATATATATATATATATATATATATATATATATATATATATATATATATTTGGTGGTGTGGTGTGTGTGTGGGGGTGTGTGTGTGGTGTGTTTGTGTCTGTTGTAATATATGTCATATATACATATTACATACATACATATATACATACATACACACATGCATTTATATACCTACAGCGCTCGAAAAAAAAAGGAAAAAAAAACGTGAACAGTTTGTTTGCTTCATAAATAAAGTAGTTTTTTTTATCAATTATCACTTGATTATGTTCCCTTTCTGCAGCAAAAACATCTGCGGCCATTTTGGCTTCTATTCGACAAGACTGACAAAACAGAAGACATCCATGTAAACCGCTAGTTTCGTTTTATGCATTTTTATGAGATTCAGATGAGTTACCTGGCCTCTTTAAAGTATTAATTCTACTGTCATTTAGAAACTTTTAGACTGTGACTGGTGGCAAGGGGCGTTATGGCGCATGAAGGTATATTCATGAATTCCCCGAAGATCAGACAAATGTTTCGTTAATACATTAATGTCGTCTTTTCCGGGGCGCTGAACCTTTTTCAAGACAGTAAGACCCGCCTCCATTACCTAATGAAAGAAACCCCAAACCATCACATCGTCCGCATGCCTAACAGTCCTGGGTATTTCGGATCTCAGCGCAACACGGAATTGGAGCAACGCACGAACTTTGGGGCTCCCTTTTCAAGCAATCAATTGCCTGTCTTGGTATATTCTTACCTGCAGATACGTGCATTCAGAGACAATTGCTGTTTTAATAACGTGAAACAACGTGTTTTCTCGAGTAATGTCAGTTATTTTCGACTCATTCTGTTAGGCTGAACTGGATTTACAGGTTGTGAAACTTGGCATACTATTGAGGAAATTCTCACCAGATGTAATATGTTTAATCATACAACCATCGCAGACGACTGATTACTGGCTTAAAACAAATTTTGATGAGAAGTCAGGACCAATGGCTACACAATATTCCGTCCATATATAAGTATTGTCATTTATAAACCTAGCATATTTTATATATATATTATAATATATTATATATATATATATATATAAATATATATATATTTATATATATATATATATATATATATATATATAATTTTATATATATAATATATAATAAAGTGTATTTGGGTGTGGTTTATATTTTCATAGATTAGCATATATTAAGTTTTTTCTACATTTCAATATACACTTTTATAAGCATATGGCTAATTATACAAACACACCTTACAGATAATTTTATATATAATACGCAATGTAATAGCAAGAAAGCCTCGCCCTGCGTTGCAGAAACGCGATAAGAACTTGTCCATGAGTGACCTTGACGTCGCGATATAAAACGCACAGTACCTGAGTGGCCGTATCAATTCCAACTGAAAGCACCGCACTCACCATGAACACCAAGGTAGATCCCGCAGGGTGATCAGTTTCAACAATTTGCGATGCCATTTTTTAAAAGAAATTTTACTTTATGATTTAAAAAGTTACGATCGGGCTTTTTTCTTTTACTTTCTATTCTAGGTTTTCATCCTTCTGGGTCTCGCAGCCATTGCTGCTGCTGGCAGCTTCGAATCCTTCGAATACAGGCCACCAAGTGTTAGTTTTCCTTCCAAAGTTTTCCTGCATTTCATCATATCAAAGACATGCAATATGTCTATTTTTACAAGGCATATGAAAAGGTCAAAAGGTACTTCCTAATCATTTTTGTGCTTTCATATGACGTTCCCCATTTTTTTGCAGAGGTCCTCTCATTCCTTCGAGTCGTACGAGTCAGGTGAGGCCAAGTACGACTTCGACTGGGCTGTCAGCCACGATCCTCCAAGCAACGAGTTCGGGGCACCAGGGGCCCGTAGCGACCACACACAGGGGTCCTACACGTGCAGCTCCCCCACGGGGCCTGCAGACCGTCAAGTACTTCGTGGACGGCGACCCGGGTCGTGGCTGGGTCAAATACAGGGGAGGCTTCCTTCGAATCCGGTTCAGCCGAATCTCGTGAATACAGATACGTGTACGACTCCAACGAGTCCAAGTAAATCATTAGTCACTTCTGAATTCTGATTACCGATGGCAACTGAGGGCTAATTGTTTTCGACAAATATTATTAAATCATAAAATTTTTGCAAAACAAGCTTCTTTTTTTCATACGCGTGAGACCTTTCAAAAATGTATTGAGGGGAAAAAAAAGGTCAAATAAAAAAGAGATTGCTTTCGAAGCCCACTTTTACTTCAATATAGGTCAGAATAATTAATCATTGCTTAAATAATATCCTTACAAATCCCCGGTTAGTTGGAAAGGTAGAAAGTTCTACGTACTCCTCTGGGTTTCCTCTCTATAATCTTGCCTAAAGTTCTGTTTCTCTCTCTCTTCTTTTTTCATCTTGACATATTTATACTGAAAATATATTAGAAAAAACACTCTTTAATTACTTTCATTACTGATATTCTATATTTGTTTAAATTTTTCTTTGGGCAAGAGGTAACTCACTGTTTTGGGTATATAGGTATATATATAGGTGTGCATACATATATATAAACGTTTACGTATGTATGTTTTTATATGTAGACAAATGCATGGTTCATATATATATATATATATATATATATATATATATATATATATGGTGTGTGTGTGTGGGGGTGTGTGTGTGGTGTGTTGTTGTGTGTGGGGTTTTTTGTAGTGTGTAACATATACAAACACCACAAGAACAAACACACCACACACACCACACATATATATGTGTGTTTGTGGGTGTGTGTGTGTGGTGTTTGGTGATTATTAATGACATTAAAACATATATGCTAAACTCACACACACAAACAAAATTTTATTTTATAAAAATTTAAATTTTATGAATTAATATATATATA
>NC_051423.1:4335861-4340861 GCF_015228065.2 Penaeus monodon | reverse complement strand
CCAAGTGTTAGTTTTCCTTCCGTTTTCCTGAATTTCTTTGTGTCGAAAACTTGCAGTACTTCTATTTTCAAACAACTTCTCAAACTCATAGTTAATCGTACCAAAACTTTCATTTAAAAGTAAAACAAAACATTTTTTTTTTTTGCAGAGGTCCTCTCATTCTTCGAGTCCTACGAGTCAGGTGAGGCCAAGTACGACTTCAACTGGGCCGTCAGCCATGATCCCTCAAGCAACGAGTTCGGACACCAAGAGGCCCGTGACGGCGACCACACACAGGGATCCTACTACGTGCAGCTCCCCGACGGCCGCCTTCAGACTGTTAAGTACTTCGTGGACGGCGACTCCGGCTACGTGGCTGAGGTCAACTACGAGGGCGAGGCTTCCTTCGAATCTGGTTCATCCGAATCTCGTGAATACAGATACGTGTACGACTCCAACGAGTCCAAGTAAACCAATTGAACGAAGCTGACTTGTGATATTCGTTGAGGACAACTGCAAAGCTTATTATTTATGATATGCAAATATTTATTAAAGTTTAAATGAAATATTCTTATTGTTTCATATCTTGATAAGATTTCACGTACAAAACAAGGGAGGGATTCCTAAACGAGTGTTTTGGATAAGAATGAGGCTCATATATAACAAAGACAACAAAAACAATGGTGAAGAAAAAAATTCTACTCAATTAGAAAGCTTGCCATGAACAGATTGATTTAGTAGGTACGAGGGACTGACTTTAACGAACATACTGAAGAGTTAGCCATTATATAAATGACCAAAGATACCAAGATTTACACCTACATGCATGACTGCCATTCAGTGGAGTGTGACTGTATATGCATATGTCCATTACTACATACGCATATTCCGATCTTTAGTTTTATATCTACACACACGTATATATATGATGTGTGTTTAAACTATGTAAAAGTATATAAACGCCATGCACGGACACGTATATTTATATCCATTTATACATGTCTCTCTTTATGTTTGTACCTACCATACTGTATTATCGATCATGAAAACCATGTATTAAGGGTTAATCTCCATGTTTAATGTTAACGTATATTTACTGCATCATGTTTTATCATTCGCATACTTATCATTTAGAACGGTGTGCTCTTTTCATCTTGGGATTAGAACCTGATAAAGTAAGGAAAAAAAATGTGTTCTTATATAATTTTACATTCTGGATTGAAATTCATTTCCATGGTACTTAATATAGAATACTCCCCCTTTTGGGGGTAGTCCATAAAATATTCCGCCAAAAAGGAAAATAAATATGTATAGGAGCATTGATAAAATTTTATCATATATATATAAAATTTTTATATATATATATATATAATATATATATTATATAATATAATATGTGTGTCTCCATGTGTGTACAATATAAATGTAAAATATATATGTGTGTGTTTCTGTGTGTCAAAGTGTGAGTATACATACATGCACATACACATATGTATATATGTGTGTGCGGATACACACACACACACACACCACACACACACACACACACACACACACAATATATATAATATAATATATATATATATAATATATATAATATATATATATATGTATATATGTAGTATAATATGTGTGTGTGGGTGTGTGTGTGTGTGTGTGTGTGTGAAAAGATGTTATATGCATTTTGTAGATGTGTACAACACACACACACACACACACACAAACCACACACACACAACACCCCATATATATATATATAATATTAAAATTTTTATATATTATAAAAGATATAAAAATATATTATTATATATTTGATCTATATATTACACCATCTATAAACATATAATTTTTTTGTACCCCCCCCACCGCGCGCCCCGGGATATATTTATATATATATATAATATATTATTTATATTTATATATATTATATATATATTATATAATATATGTTTAATATAAATATATATATATTATTTATATTTAAAAAATATATATAATTTTTTTTTATATATGTTGGGTGTTATATAATAATATATTATTAATATATATATATTTATATATAATATAAATTTTTAATATATATACATTATATTCAGAAAAATTTGGCATATAATCTTAATTATCCATATAAATTTTTAAATTTTTTTAGGGAAAAAATAATACTTTAATAATATAATATATTTAAAATTAATATATGATATAATATAATTTATTAAATAAAATTATAATATATATATTAAAAATCTATACAAAATACAAAATTTTTACAAAAATAATTTTATATATATTAATGAAATAATAAAATGCTATATCTGAATATAAATTTTATTAATATTATATATATATTAAAATTATATATATATATATATATTATATTATGATAAAAATGTAAGGGGCCCCGGGGCCGAATGGTTTTTGGCGTCGGGTTGCACGACGGCAATTGAGTTTAAGGGGTTTGGTCAGGGAAAGGGAAATTCACCCCGAAAAGCCTACCTAGCCACTGGGTGGCCAAGCCAGCCCAAATCAGTGCTGGCAAGTCAGTGCTGGTCCCAAGCCCGGATAAAATAGAGAGGCAAGATTACCTTTAAAAAAAAAATAAACACCCGCAAATCTCCCCGGGGAAAAAAAATGGGGGCCCTACCAGTACCATCCAAGAGACACAAACGTGAAAACTACAAATTAAGCCCGCTGTGACCACGGCGGACAGGGCAGAACCACCCTTAAAAAAAAAAAAAAAAAAAAAAAAAAAATTTTTTACATATATATTTTAGTATATAAATGTTATTACAACATTATACATATTTTAGTAAAAACAAATATATAATGCATATAATTTCTTACATAAAAATATAAAATAATATATATAAAAATATATTATATATATAATTTTATATATTTTAAAATATAATATATATAATAATATATAACCCACACCGCACAAAAAAAAAACCCTAATATACATATATATTAATATATTATATATATTAATATATATAATATAATTTTTTTTAATATATATATATATATTATATATATATATATTATATGTATTCTCAGCAAGTGTTTTTTCCTTTCGGGAATCGTAATTCAGCAGGAAAAAGCAACCCAAAAGCGTACGAACATATCTTTTTAATTTTCATACGTTTCGAAGACAATTTTCATTTTCATGCAAAAAATGTTTAAAAAGAACCATAAACAAAAGCAAAGCCAAAAAAAAACAAGATAAAAAGTTGGCTCTTAAGCTATAAGGCGTAAGGGGGGAGGGGGAAGTTTTTAAAAAGCAAACTAGGTTTAAAACAAGTGAAACATGGAAAAGTAAAACAATGTAATTAGTAATATAAAAATGACTATAAACAGGGAAAGTTTTTAAAAAACAAGCTATAAAAAAAGCAAAAAAAATTCAAAAAAAAAAAAAATACTAAATCCATTGGGAACGTTACATGAAAAAAAAAATGCTTTTTATTGAGTATGTAAAGGGGGCACTGTTGTGTTGTTTAAAAAAGGCTGGTTTTATCTTGAGATAAAAAGGTTCCAGGGGGATGGGTTAAATCTTGTGGGCAGGTAAGGGAAAGTGAAAATCATTTTGGTGAAAGTGGAGTCCATGGAATAGCAGTGTCTCTGATGGCAGATGGTATGGTGAATGAGCGAACACCTGTACGGAAATTACCCATGGTTTTTAAGATACGGTGTTTTTGAGACCGCGTGTTACTACCAAACATATCGGGGAGTTACATCTCGAACATTTAAATTGATAAAAAACACAGATCTCAGTGAAAATGGAAAAGGTTTAGTTTTCTTAAAAAAGGAAGCATAGGGGTAGTTTTTTTTGAAAAAAAATCGAAATAAAATTTGGGGGGAAATGTTTTTAAAAATTTTTTAAATTTTCCTTCCAAAGTTAAAACTTAAAAAATGCCCAAGTAGGAAGGTTAATAAACGACCTTAACAACAAACAGTTTCCCCCCCCTTTTTTACTATCAATAGAAAGATATTTTTTTCTAGTAAGTCGTTAACAAGGGATTTACTTTTTTTGTTTTAGTTACTTTAAAAATTTTTTGCTTTTTTATAGCTTGTTTTTTAAAAACTTCTACCATGTTTTAGTAAATTTTTTTGATAATTACTAAAATTTTTTTTACTTTTCCCCATGTTTCCTTTTTTTTCCCCATGTTTGCTTTAAAAATTCCCCCCCCCTTACTGCCTGTATAGCTTAAGAGCCAATTTTTTACTCCTTGTTTGTATTTTGCTAATTTGCTTATGTTTTTGGTTTTTTTTTACTATTTTTAGCAATGAAAAGAAGTTGAACTTCGAAAATGAAATAAAAAAAGATATGTTGTATGCTTGGGGGTTTTCTTTTTCCCCGCTGAAGTATATAAAGTTTTATATATAATATTTTATATATATTATATATTATATATATATATAATATTATATAATAATATAATGTATATACATATATATGTTGCATGTATGATTTTTGCTGTTTTATATGTATATATATTAAATTTAAAAACCTATTTTTTCGTTATATTTCAAAAAAATACAAAGGGAAATACTACAGCCAATTAAAAACCCATAAAATACTTTTTTAATTCAAAAAGCGGGAAAAAAACCTTTATCTAGTATTGTAATAGGGCAAACTGCGATTATACCAGCATTTTTATCCCATGTTTGATCACAAAATGAATCTTAAAAATTTAATAAATTGAAAAAACGCGCACTAAATTTCACTCCCTCGCGGGGTGGTGTTGCAGCGGTAGCGATCTCGTCTTGCAATTTTTTTACCCGTTCAAATCCTCGCCACCTTTTCCCGGACAAGGGGAGATTTAGACGCCCGTCACGCCAAGAAAAAGTATTGCAACAAATGGGAAAAAATAAATGCAAAACGAAAGGAAAATACGTAAAGAATAAAAAAACAATAGATTGTGTCCTAACTTTCCCTAGCATTTTTCCCCTCTTTCCCTTTTTGCCTCTCCCTTTCTGCCCCTCCCTTTTCTGCCTTCCCCCTTTTGCCCCCTTCCCCCCTT
>NC_051423.1:4328978-4331478 GCF_015228065.2 Penaeus monodon | reverse complement strand
TCATGCTGACTACAGTTGCTTTAGCGAGAAACTGATGCAGGTCACTCAGCCGCTGACCAATATATACCATCCCGGCGACCCAACCGTTTTCGAAGGTCATCGAGGGACAAGTTTTTCGGAATGATTTCACGCAGGGCGGGTCTGAGTCCGTGTAGTTCAGTAGCGGAGGTCATTGCAGTTATTCCCATAGAACTGTGTGTCATATATTAGATGGTTCTATTGATAGCTAAGCATATGACGGATGTAAAAGATATTGAAGAGATAGTATATTATATTTGAAGCCTAGGTCCCAATTTTAAGTGGTAGTTCTTGATATGTAAACTATATATACAGTTTTTTTAGTACCTTTTCCTGCTAATGTAATGAAGTGCTCCTTGTCAAGTACATAAGAGGAGTGGGGGAAAGTTTAATCCATTAGGGAATGGTAATATCATTATCAATATATGCATGTAAATATGTATACATAATATATATATATATATATATATATATATATACATATATATATATATATATATATATATATATATATATATATATATATATATATATATATATTCATATACATATATATATATATATATATATATATATATATATATATATATATATATATATATATATATATATATATATATATATATATATATAACATACACACCTTTTTTATCATCCTCTATATTATGCTATATTTAAAAAATCTTATATATACTTTATGAGAAAACGACCAAATCACCCATCCGCTTAAATAAAGTAAAATGGAATAAAATAAAATAAAAAGATAGATAAAGTGAAATAAAATCCGACAGACAACCCAAGGGATTAGTTATCAGGATGGAAGCAAAGAGAGGATCGCGACTGTCATAGTAGCTGTAGTAGTTTTAAACATGACATAAAGTGTGAAATGTTTTAAATGATAACTTCTGCAGATGAATTTCTCCGACTTTTCTGGAATAGATAACGTGAATTGCTTAATTCAAGTATGTATGAGTTTCACCTGTTTTGAGGAGTTTTCCATATATTCCATTCCATTATTTTTCTTGAAATCTTGTACCTTCCACAATTGGGTTTTGAAAAAAAAGAAAAAAAGAAGAAGAAAAAAATTGTATATCAAACACCAAATGTGACTGGCTTCAATCAAGGACATCATTACTTATATATGATGTAAGTCTTTGGCGATGTCATCCCGCTGGTAACAACAACGACAATAACTAATAAAGATATGAGATAATAACGATATTATGATAGTTTCATTATTTATAATGATGATAAGAATAATGCATAGAGAATGTTGATAATGATAGTGATAATATTGATGGTAACGAAAATGATAATGATAGTCGTGATATCGCATTTATGATAATAATGATAATAATAATAATAATAATAATAATAAATAATAATAATAATAGTGATAAGGTACGGAGCTTAATCTATTTCCGAAACTCATTTTTGGTAATCTATAGAAAAAGAGCAGCTGAAAGCTTAAGCGGCAATGGGAGAAGGTACATCCTGACGAACATTTAGACGTGTATATAGTTCAAGCTGTTTTTTTTTTTCTTTTTTTTTAGAAACCCCTCCTAAAATAAGAAAAAAGTGGTAGGTTGTTTGTCCGTTTGTCTATACTTGCAGTAGCGCATCATGTAGATATGTCTGTTTATAATGGTTAACTTCAGTGATATACTTTTCTCTTTTTCTTTATTAACAAATTTTCTATTACTGCGTCCTGGTTACTTGTTCGCCCGGAAGCCTGTGACGGAAACAACAGCCAGGAATCTTTTTACAGGAACCACCATCCCGACATCCAACATGGAGTAGGTTCAGTGTTGCGGATTCTAAAAACTGATTTATAAATGTAAGCTGGATTTCATAAGTACACGTACGTAAATACCCCCTCGCTACCACACACATATATGTATATATTCATTTATATACACATACGTGTATATACATAAAACATATATATATATATATCACATACACCTGTGAGGCTTGTAGTTGATTTACAATTATGACATTTCATCGTATTTTGTAAACGGTGCATTACATCAAAAATTTATGTATAACATAATAAACAAGAAATGTCTAGAAGTAGAATTACCTCTGACCGAGAACGCTGTAAAAATCAAAGTCCTTTATATTATAATTTGCCTTTATTAATAAAATAAATAACAGTTATAACGAGACTTATTCTGTAACCGGTGGAGTCCATCGCAGTCGTTGTATCACAAAGGGTGTGAGATTTTATTTTGATTCGTTGGACTCGTAGGAGTCGGGGTAACGAGCCTCGCCCTCGTAGCTGACCTCAGCCACGTAGCCGGAGTCGCCGTCCACGAAGTACTTGACGGTCTGCAGGCGGCCGTCGGGAAGCTGCACGTAGTAGGATCCCTGTGTGTGGTCGCCGTCACGGGCCTCCTGATGTCCGAAGTCGTTGCCGGAGTCGTCATGGTTGACGGCCCAGTTGAAGTCATACTTGGCTTCACCTGACTCGAAGGACTCG
>NC_051423.1:4318978-4321478 GCF_015228065.2 Penaeus monodon | reverse complement strand
TGTGTTCGTGCATGCGAGCTTGCATGCGTTTGTGTCATAAATATGTCATTATCTATCTATCTCTATATGTACATACATATATGTATGGATATATAAACATATACACACACATATATATGTATATATATTTATTGTATATATATTTATTATCTCTCTCTCTCTCTCTTTCTCTCTCTCTCTCTCTCTCTCTCTCTCTCTCTATCTATCTATCTATCTATCTATCTCTCTCTCTCTCTCTCTCTCTCTCTCTCTCTCTCTCTCTCTCTCTATCGCTCTCTCTCTATTTATCTATCTATCTACCTATGTGAGTGTGTGTATACATATCGTATCTTCGTTCGTTTACCTACACGTAGTACCATGTTGATAGGGAAGGAAAGAAAACGCAGAGAATGAGAATGTAGAATACATTCCACGACAAGACGCACCGTGTGTTACTGCATACTGCATACATTTCTGTGTTGTTATTATTCGGCTACTGAATATTTGAATATATATTTCTTTTATTTTTCAACTTTTTTTACCTAATGTTTAATTCATATATTTCCTTTTTTCCTGTGTTACCAGTATGATCTGTTTTATACAATGATTAAATTCTAATTTTATAGGACGTATAGACAAAACCTAAACAATGTACATAAAATAGCATTGTAATTCAATTTTATTTCCCAGTCTGTTAAGTGTTGATAGAATAAGACTTATGAAATATTAGTGCAAAAGCCAATATCATTCTCATCAAAGGTCTTCAGAAACATACTCACGGGGGAAGGTCGTGCACTTGGTCTTTTTAGGGTCAACACACTTTAAAGAGCAAAGGATTGCGCTTGAATCCAGTTCCATCTAAATCTCGCCTGTATCGTTATTATAACATACGACCTGACAGGTCTATATCTAAGGCTATTGCAAACAATAAGCGCGGAGAGTTTGCACAACGTATCGTTCCTTTAATCTAGAGTAACGTAGGTTTTTGACTTTGAAGATGGCAGCTCCAAAATTATATCGGTTTTGTAATTATCATTTCGGTAAATGTATCTTTGACATTGTCGTTTGATCTTCTATCATCGAAAACTACTTAGGGAGTATTTACACGTTATGTTCCAAGTATATAGAATTGTGAAGAAAAATAACATTATGCATTTTCTCATTTATTTTTGAGATCTGCATTGGTGTCTCAAAGGCTCTTTATTTTAGAGTTACAATAATTTCGGTAAATGGTATTTTCAGACCAAAAATGCCAAAACGAATAGTAAACGTAAACAATAGAGCTAGCGTACGTATAGATACATTTTTTAGAAAATAAATAAAATAAAAGGTAAATGCGTAAATGGTTTTAGCATTTATAATCTGTCTCAATAGAAAAGAAATGCGAGGATAGATCTACTGCTCACCAGATAAAGTGATAAGAAATGAATAATAATCATAGGGATTCATTAGACCTCGTATGGATACGAGTAACGAGATTTAATCTTACGGAGAACCTCAGGTACGCAATTATATATTTTCATTCCATGCACATTCTTACAGAAACAATTGCGTGCGTCGCGTGTGAAAAACATCATAGTATCAGCTTTGCTTTAAACATATATGTATATGTATTTGTATGCACATGTTTATTTACAGATATGACCATCGACTTATATTTTACTTATTGTGTGTGTGTTCTCTGCATATAAAGAAAAAAAAAATAGATATATAAAATCGTTGGTAAATTTAATTAAAACTTATACAAGCAGTTATAATAGTCAAGGTATCAATTTTGATTCATATCACACGTACGTATCATGGTTACGAGCCTCGCCCTTGTATCTGACTTCAGCCACGACGTCGAGGAGGTGCACGTAGTAGGGTCTCCATTGCGGGCTTCCTGATGGCAAAAGTCGTTGCCTAGAGCGTCATGTCTGACAGCCCAGTTAAAGTCATATTTGGCCTGACAGCAACCACTCTTTCGCTTGCAAAATTATACCTCCCTGCTTGTGTACTCAACACTCTGGAAGGCATCCAGGGACGGGTTATCTGCAGTTACTACACCGAGGGCTATGTTGAGAAACCATTGTGCTTGCGAGATGTTAACTTACATGTAGGCTAAATAACCCATCCGTCTTCTTAAAATATGTTCAACACTGTCAGGATAACAGGACGTGTAAATATGAAACAGGAGGGTGAAAAATCGTCTACCGATTGCTGACAACAGATAACCTTATAGAGATATGTTGAAGTTTTGGATGTTTATGATAAACAATTACATTGTTTAGATGGTCGAGTTGTTGATATTTTGTCGATAGATCATGCCCCTTAATCTTGACACTTTAGCATGTCTCATGATGATGGTAATAATGATAATAATACCAATAATAATGATGATAATGATAATAATAATAATAATAATTATTATTATTATTATTATTATTATTATTATTATTATTATTATCAGTATTATTATTGTTATTATCACTACAATTATTATGATTATTATCAGTTTTATCATCAATTTATTAGCAGTGTT
>NC_051423.1:4273978-4286478 GCF_015228065.2 Penaeus monodon | reverse complement strand
AATCCCAGCAAAGGGTATTGAATAGGTAAGGCTCGGTTGTCAAAAAAAACCCAAAAATCACAAAATTTGGATGAGTTGGATGAGAGAGAGAGGAGGGGGGGAGTGATATACTCCTGGAATATGTCCACAGGGATATAACTATCTTTTCGTGTTGTAAATCTGTAAAAAAGCGTTGAAAGAGGGAAGGGTGATAGACTATGGAAAATCTTCGTATATAAAACGCCTTGCGTGTTGTGGAATCTTTTAGAATTTTCCGTTTTTGACATGGGGTATTCTAAAGTGAAACTTCAAACTTCAAATATAACATAAAAAAATTTAAAAGAAAAAATATATAAATTGTTTTTTTCCCCAATGATAAATTTCAGAAACAAAGTAACTTTTATCTAGTTACGTTACGTTGTTCTTAATTTCGGAGAGCCACAAAGTAAAAGACAAAAAAATTCTACAAAAAAAAAGAAAATAATAAACTGTAGTTTTAAAATCCCGCAAAATGGTGTCTATATATTTTATAAAAAAATACAATGCAAATGAAAAAAAAGAATGATATATTAGAGCCCGCGACCATCCGCTATCGAGATTGAAATTCACGTTTTTTTTTGTCTGGTATTTTCAACTAGCTTTCTTTTTTTTTCTTTTTTTTTAACTGTGTAAACAGATGCTTTAACGCTTTCTTTATTACATTCATAGTTATACAAACACTGAAGGGAAATGTCAGAATTAAATAACAAACATGATAGCTATACTTAAGAAAGGGGTTTTCCATCCCCTTAATGATCTCTCTCTCCTCTCGAACCAGGCAAAATCATTTTTTATTTGACAAGAAATATTGCATATATCATAAACAACCCGCTTTTTTTTTTAGCAAATCTATACACTGTTTTTATTTTCCCTTATTTTTCCCAAATCATTTTTATTCTTCTTTTCCTCCCCATCGCCCTCTTTACGTTTTTTCCGTTATATTCCAAAATGCCAAAATTCTCGTTAATGTTATTATTATTTTCACTGTGATACTTCTCAATACTGTGAATATATTCATATACTTATAATTTTCACAGCATCGTTACGTCACGATTACATTTAGTGCTTATTATAGGATAAATATAATACAGAAAATACTTTTGTCATCACAAGAAGTCCTTGTACGCAGATTCCAATGAATGGATTTAAGTTTTTTTTATTTTTTGGGGTTGGACTACCGACCTCGCATCCCTCGTTCCGTCCCGACGACCCGTGATTATACCGGGATGGGGTTCCAATTACTTTGATTCATTCCAGTTGCTTTAGGCACGTGGCCCCTGTCGCCGCCCCGACTACCTGACGTCTGCAGCGGGGAGCTGCACTAGTAGGATCCCCGAGTGTCGTTCCCCAGCGGGGGTCCTGGGGGCCGAAGCCTTAAACGTTTTGCGGTTTGAAGCTCGTTGAAGTCGTATTTGGCCAAGGCATTAGGAACCGTTTTTTTTTTGGAAAAACGTAATACTGAAAAAAAAAGCTTGAAGTTTTGGCTTTTTTTTTAATTATATTGCGTAAATTTTCTACTACGAAAAAGTATTTTTCTCACCGCGACGGCACAATAAAACCACCAGGGGAGAAGGATAAAAAAACCTGAGCAAAGGAAAAAGTCGAAGAGTGTATACCAAAAAATGCTTTTCTGTGGATGCAAATAGACGATCTTAGCTGGAAAATTGAAATAACTATGGTAAAAATAACTTTTTTCCCCCGGTTTAATAATTTCCCCTTTTTGTTCATGGTTGAGTTTTTATACTAGTATGAGAGAAAAAAAATGATTCCAGATATCTTTTTTCATTTTTCTTTTTTTAAAGAATCATAAACTATTAATACCGGATAGTGATGACCTACACTTCTAAAAATGTATGCAATGGGATATTTATACTCATGAAACCCCGTTCCCCCCCGTATTTGTGCACGTCGAATAAGTATATAATTATCCCTTTTAAAAGGGAATACGACGTTTATCGTCTGTCAGCGAGTGGGATGCTGATAACTTTTCCCCCAAAGGGTTTGCTACGAAAAAAAAGGCCCAACAAAGAATTCTTTAAAGGCTGTCATAAAAAAATCAGGCGGGTTTTGGAGGTCTAGGGGACTGCATACTACTGCAGCTAAAACCCATCCATTTGTGGCAACTTTTTAAATAGGTAGCTCTGAAAATAAAAATATATGGAAGAAGAAAAACCCCTAAGCCTGAGTAGAAGATGAAACCACAAAAAGGTTTCCCTGTGAAATCCCTTACCCTGTAGTAAGGTATTCAAGTTGTAAAGGGTGGGTAAATATATGGTGCAAAAAAATTTTTAAAAAAAAGTTTGGAAGAGAGAGCGAGTTTTTAAATTTTTTATATGTCTTTTACTGTCAATTTCAGGGCTTATATAACGTTGGCATTTTTTTTTTTATAATTGACTTTAATCTTTACACAACTGTAAATGCAAACATTTTTTAATGTAAAAATTTTAAAAACAATCATTCCAAACGTATGTTAAGTCATTCATTCACTTTATTCTTCTTTTTTGTTTATGTTTTTTATATAAAGACCAGGGGCTGGAGAAAACCTAATTTCATTACGGCTTCCGGGGGGTGAAGGAGGGGAAACAGTGACTTATATGCTACGCGTTTTCAATATGGCCATTTTCCCGTTTTTTTTCTTTTATTTTATATATCATCCTTTATCTTATATCACCCCCCACCACCTATCTCATCATCATCTCATCATCATCACATCATATCATTTAATCATACATCATCATCCTCACATCATCATCATCACGTCATTATCCTTATATCATCCCATTTCCATCTCATCGGAGTACTATTAGTATTATCAGATTACTTTTCATTTTTAGTTTCTATTTGTAATATTTTTTTATTATACTTTTTTTCAACTTTTTTACCCGACATGTGCTTACTCCGTATTTCCCTATTATACTTATCAAATTTTCTAATTCCCTTTTTATAATGATAATATCAACTTCATTCCCTCATGGCAATTTTTTGGGGATTTAATATAATTTATGATTGAGAGTTTATTTTAAAGGAGGGATAAAATATGTACATATATACTATATGTGCCTATCAAGAAGTTTATCAGCCGATTCTAATGGACCGATGGAAAAATTATTTTTTATTCATTTGGGGTCGGGGGGAAAAGCCCCGCCATCAAGTTGACCTCAGCACGTAGCCCCTTTTCGCCCCTCCCACTTACCGACGGGTTTCGGCGGCCGTCGGGGAGCTGCATAGTAGGATCCTTTGGGTCGTCCCCATTGCGGGCCTCCTGGTGCCGAAGTCGTTGTCGGAGTCGTGTGTTTGAAGCCATCAAATTGATCTGGGCCCCACCGGATTCAAAAAAATTCCCGGAAGATCAGGAAAACCATCACGTTTTTGATACCATATAGATATATCTCTAATTTAAAAAAAAAAATCGAGGATTCCTTTTATAAAAAGGGAAAGAATCAGAAGTTTAAAATTTCCCAAACATTCCAACATAAATAATCATAAGTAAAATATTAACGGGGTACCTTTTCGCGCCCACTAAAAGTTCCTTATAAATTTAAAAAAAGAAGAAAGAGAGATAGATAGATAGATGGAAGAGAAAACAAAACTTTGATTTTTAAGATGTTTTCTTTATTTTTCAGCAAAACCATTAGAAAAATAACTCCCAATTTTTCGGGACAATAACAGCTACCCAAACCCAGAAAGGGCGAAGATCTGAGGCATAAAAGATACCCCGAAAAAAGGGGTTTCATTCACAATACATATTGGCAGCATTCATTTGCCGTCTTAGTAACGGGGGAAATCCAAGATCATTTAAGAGAATTCTGATCCTACTTGCCTTTCGTTCATGATGGCCCGGTGTTTTCAGAAAAACTGATGGCAGGCTGAACCTCGCCCCTTTTTTTTACCCGACCGGAGTTTTTTGGACCATGCTGAAGGGCACGGGACATAGTTCTGCTAACCCCCTTTTTACCAGATTTTACGTAGTAGGGTCAGCAGAAAATGAAAAAAAGAAGAAGAAATGTGTTTTTTATGATACCCCGAAAATACACTGGTATGTGTCTTAAAAAATCTGAGAAAAACAAAATCAAATTAAAATGCAGTGGGAGGTAGTAAAAAAGGGAATTTTTTATTTTGAAAAAAAAAAAGGATATAAAAGTTTTTCCATCTGATATCATTATCTTGCTATCTAATTATGTAAAAAATAATTTAAAAATGTGTGCAAAACGTTAATTATTCCCTTTATCTATTTTTAAAATTAATCTTCTTGATAAGGACTTCCTTTAAATTTCCCCTTTAAAATGCTAATTGTTTTAAATATAATTATATAATATATATATATATATATATATTAATATATATAAAATTAATATATGTTTTTTTTATACATATAAAAAATAGAAAAATCATGTATACATAATATATATTATATATATTATATATATTTTATATATATTATTTGTGGTGTGTGTTGTGTGTGTGTGTGTGTGGTGTGTGTGTGTGTGTATGAGGTTGTGTGTTTGGTGGGTTGTTTGTGTGTGTGTGTGTTTTGGGGGTGGTCTGGTGTTTTTGTGGGGTGTATTTATACTTATCTAAAAAAATTTTAGACACTATCTTCTATTTATCTATCTATCTCTCTTATATATATACATGAATATTAAAATTTATATATATATTAAATATTAATTTATTATATAATATTATATATATATACATGCATACATATAAAGACAAAATTTAGACACACACACACAACCACGTGTGTGTGTGTGTGCACAAAGCAAGATAATAAAGCTCTTTTTCAGCCAGTAATCTAAACAATTAATTAGATGCTGTGGGATGTATTTAGGCTCTAGCTTGTTAGTGGGAGTGTAATTCTGATTTCGAATCACAACTGCTGCTCACTACATTTGTTTAAGGATGATGATATTAATAATTATCATTAGGGTTATATCTAGTAGATGTTATGAAACTTCTCTTTTATGACAATTGTTTATTTACATATAAGGATAAATATACATATATACATATATATATGCAAGCCATATCATGGGTTATCAGCTGATTATTCCGGGACGTTGGATTCTAATTACTTTGATTCATTGGAGTCGGGGTAACGAGCCTCGCCATCATAGTTGACCTCAGCCACGTAGCCGTTGTCGCCGTCCACGACGTACCTGACGGTCTGCAGGCGGCCGTCGGGGAGCTGCACGTAGTAGGATCCCTGGGTGTCGTCTTCATTGCGGGCCTCCTGGTGTCCGAAGTCGTTGTCGGAGTCGTCGTGTTTGACAGCCCAGTTGAAGTCGTATTTGGCCTCTCCTGACTCGAAAGATGCCTGAAATGCCAAGACATTATGAATTTGTTCATGATAACTATAAGAAAAGTGTATGATTTTTAATTTGCCTTAATGTTGGCTCTAAAGATTTTTTTTTAATCAATGCAAGTCACGAAAGTTTCAAGTCATTGCTAACACGTTACTTTAAAAATGGTATACATATATAGTTTCGCCTTGCCGCCCCTCCCCCACGAAAAATATCTTATGATACATAAATTCTATTTTTAGACACTTCCTCACTAGTACAAACAAAAGAAGCAAAAGTTACTCACCAATTTGTCGGCAGCAACAACAGCCACCAGGCCGAGGAGGATGAAAACCTGAGGAATGAAAAATAAATAAATAAATAAAATCAAACCGTTACAAAATATACGAGCATATACATATAACGTAGTCCGTCTTAGCTGCGGAAACGACCATGATATTTAGAAATTCTATGACCCTATTTACCTTTGCGTTCATGTTTAGCTTGATAGTTTCAGAAGGAACTGATGACCGGCATGAACCTCTGGCCCTTTATATACCCGACCGGAGTGCCTTTGTGACCATTGCTGAAGGTCAGGCGGGACATGTTTTTCGCTAACCTTGCCCACACTAGGGGCAAATATGACACAGTCATGGGTCAACATTCGAAAGAAAAAGATCTGATATGTAGTTAATGCACGTAAAACTTGTACAGGTTTATGTTACTATGTTCATAGCTGCGAAAGTCATGGTTCAGCACAACATAAAAAATATGGAATATGAAATAATGAAGTAAAAGATAAATAACTAAACTCCCAGAATATGTTCACAGGTATATAACTATCTTACGTGTTGTAGAATCTGTAAATATGCGCTCGAAAGAGGGAGGGGGTGATATACTCATGGAATATGCTTACACGATATAATCACCTTACATTTTGCAGAATCTGTAAATATGCGTTTGAAAGAGGGAGGGGATGATATACTCATGGAATATGCTTACATGGTATAATCGCCTTGCGTGTTTTGGAATCTTGTAGAATTATTCACGTTTCCTGAGTATCGGCGATATTCTAAAGTAAACTTCAAGCTTCAAATATAACATAAAACTTTCAAAAGAAAAAAATATATAATTACTTATATTTTCAGATATACATGTATATTTTTATCTAGTTACGTTACGTTGTTCTTAGATTTCGGAGAGCTCACAAAGTAAACGGACAAAAAAATATCTACGAAGAAATAAATAAATAAACAGTTGTTTCAAACTCTTCCAAAATGTCTGTCTATATATTTTACTACAAAATACATATGCAAAGTGAAATAAAAGTAATGATATATTAGAGCATCGCGCGACCATCAGCTATCGTAGATTGAAATTCACGGATTTTTTTGACTGGTATTTTCAACTAGCTTTTTTTTTTTTTTTTTTTTTTTTTTTACTGTGTGAACAGAGGCTCTAACTCTCTTTTTTATTACAATTATAGTTACACAAACACTGAAGGGAAATGTCAGAATTAAATAACAAGCAGTGATAGCTATAGCTGTACAGAAAGGTCAGTACCATCCCCTTTAATGATCTCTCTCTCTCTCTCTCTCTCTCTCTCTCTCTCTCTCTCTCTCTCTCTCAACGTATTTCCATCTGTTATTTTTTTTATCTCTTTCAAATCTCATTGTTATTGTTTTTGTCGTTCTTGTTTTTATTTTTAATTCTGGACCTTATGTTTATGTCGAATCCAGGCAAAATACATTTCTTTATTAGACAAGAAATATTGCATATATCATAAACAGCCTTGCTCATCTTTTTAGCAAATCTATTCCATACTGTTATCATTTCCATTATTGTTCCCAATATCATTTTCTATTTCTTCTTATCCTCCCCATCGCCATCTTTATCGTTTTCCTGTTATCATCCAAAATGCCAAAATTCTCGTTAATGTTATTATTATTTTCACTGTGAATATATTTATATAATTTTTGTTTTCACAGTTATCACCATCATTACGTCACGATTACATTTAGTGTTTATTATAGGATAAATATATATACAGATATATACGTTAGTCATCACAAGAAGTCCTTGTACGCAGATTCACAATGAATGGATTCAAGTTATTTTGATTCATTGGAGTCGGGGTACCGAGCCTCGCCATCCGTCGTTGCCGTCAACGACGTACCAGCTGATTATACCGGGATGGTGGATTCCAATTACTTTGATTCATTGTAGTTGACCTCAGCCACGTAGCCGTTGTCGCCGTCCGCGACTTACCTGACGGTCTGCAGGCGGCCGTCGGGGAGCTGCACGTAGTAGGATCATAGAGTGTCGTCTCCATTGCGGGCCTCCTGGTGTCCGAAGTCGTTATCGGAGTCGTCGTGTTTGATAGCTCAGTTGAAGTCGTATTTGGCCAAGGTCATTTGGAACCGTTTTTTTTTATCGGAACAACGTATTATATCCATCAGTTTGTATGTTTTCTTTCTGTTGCGCAAAAATACATTCTGCAGTTATTGATTTACTGAAAAAATCGTACATGCTTAAAGTTGTGTCTTTTTTATATCATATATTGCGTAAATGTTTCTACTACTGAATAGAGTATTTTACTCACCAGCTTGACGGCAGCAATAACAACCACTAGGCCGAGTAGGATAAAAACCTGAGCAAAGAGAAAAAGTCGAAGATTAGTATACCAACTAATGCTTTACTGTGGATGCATATATAGACGATCTTAGCTCGGAATATTGAAATTAACTATGGTAAAATATAACCTTATTTCCCACAGGTTTAATATCACTTGCCTTTGTGTTCATGTTGAGTTTGATAGTATCTAGTATGAGAGAAAAAAAAATGAGTTCCAGATATCTATGTTCATTTTTCTTTTTTAATGAATCATAAACTATTAATACACGGTATAGTGAATGACCTACACTTCATAAAAATGTATGCAATGGGATATTGATATCGGCATCGAATCCCCCGTTCCCCGCCCGTATTTGTGCACTGTCGAATAAGTATATAATTATCCTCGTTTAGAAAGGAATACGACTGTTGATCGTCTGTCAGCGAGTGGGATGCTGATAACTTTTCCACCAAGCTGTTAGCTACGAAAAAAGGCCAAACAAAGAATTCTTAATGGCTGTCACTAACAAATGCAGGCGGGTTTTGGAGGTCTAGGCAGCTAACATACCATGCTCATTTGTGGCAACTTTTGAATTAGTGTAGCTCTTGAAAATATATACTAAGGAAGAAGAAAACCATAAGCCTGAGACAGACGATGATAACCACAATAAAGGTTTCCCTGTGAAATCCCTACCCCTGTAGTAAGGTATTCAAGATCTGTAAAGGAGTGATGGTAAATATATGGTGCAAAATTATAAAACTAGTTGGAAGAGAGAGCGAGATTTACTATTTATTTATATGTCTATGTCTACTGTCGAATTTGCAGGTCTTATATACACGTTTGAGTCATTTCCTTTCTTTATAATTGACTTCAATCTTTACACAACAGTAACTGCAATACGTTTTTTTAAAGATATAAAGTGAATATACAATCATTCCATATCGTATGTTAAGTACATTCATTCACTTCTATTCTTCTTTGTTGTTGATGCTTTTTATATATAAAGACCAGGAACTGTGAGACAACCTATATTGCCATTAAGGCTTCCCGAGGGGTGAAGGAGGGGAATCAGTGTACTTTATATGCTACGCGTTTTCATATATGGCCATTTTCCTGTTTTTCGTTCTTTTATTATTACTATCATCATCCTCATTATCATTATCATCATCATCATCATCCTCATTATCATTATCATTATCATTATCATTATCATCATCCTCATTATCATCATCATCAGGAGTACTATTAGTATTATCATGATTACTATTTTCATTCTTAGTTTCATTACTTTCGTTAATATTTTATTATTACTACTTTATTTCAACTTTATTACCCGATCATGTGCTGACTCCGTATTACCATTATTATACTTAACAGTTTGCTAATTCATTTCATAATGATAACCATCATGGCTACATTTGGTGTATATTAATATAATATTTATGATTAGAGAGTTTATTTAAACGGAGGGATAAATATATGTACATATATATCTATATGTTCGCCATATCAAGAAGTCATTATCAGCCGATTCATAATGGACCGATGAAGTCAAATTATTTTGATTCATTGGAGTCGGGGTAACGAGCCTCGCCATCATAGTTGACCTCAGCCACGTAGCCGTTGTCGCCGTCCACGACGTACCTGACGGTCTGCAGGCGGCCGTCGGGGAGCTGCACGTAGTAGGATCCCTGGGTGTCGTCTCCATTGCGGGCCTCCTGGTGTCCGAAGTCGTTGTCGGAGTCGTCGTGTTTGACAGCCCAGTTGAAGTCGTATTTGGCCTCTCCTGACTCGAAAGATGCCTGAAATGCCAAGACATTATGAATTTGTTCATGATAACTATAAAAAAGTGTATGATTTTTAATTTGCCTTAATGTTGGCTCTAAATATTTTTTTTTAATCAATGCAAGTCACGAAAGTTTCAAGTCATTGCTAACATACTTTACTTTAAAAATGGTATACATATATAGTTTCGCCTTGCCGCCCCTCCCCCACGAAAAATATCTTATGATACATAAATTCTATTTTTAGACACTTCCTCACTAGTACAAACAAAAGAAGCAAAAGTTACTCACCAATTTGTCGGCAGCAACAACAGCCACCAGGCCGAGGAGGATGAAAACCTGAGGAATGAAAAATAAATAAATAAATAAAATCAAACCGTTACAGAATGTACGAGCATATACATATAACGTAGTCAGTCTTAGCTGCGGAAACGACCATGATATTTAGAAAGTCTATGACCCTATTTACCTTTGTGTTCATGTTTAGCTTGATAGTTTCAGAAGGAACTGATGACCGGCATGAACCTCTGGCCCTTTATATACCCGACCGGAGTGTCTTTGTGACCATTGCTGAAGGTCAGGCGGGACATGTTTTTCGCTAACCTTGCCTACACTAGGGGCAAATATGACATAGTCATGGGTCAACATTCGAAAGAAAAAGATCTGATATGTAGTTAATGCACGTAAAACTTGTACAGGTTTATGTTACTATGTTCATAGCTGCGAAAGTCATGGTTCAGCACTCAACATTAAAAATATGGTATATGAAATAATGAAGTAAAAAATAAATAACTATACTCCCAGAATATGTTCACAGGTATATAACTATCTTACGTGTTGTAGAATCTGTAAATATGCGCTAGAAAGAGAGAGGGGGTGATATACTCATGGAATATGCTTACACGATATAATCACCTTACATTTTGCAGAATCTGTAAATATGCGTTTGAAAGAGGGAAGGGGTGATATACTCATGGAATATGCTTACATGATATAATCGCCTTGCGTGTTGTGGAATCTTGTAGAATTATTCACGTTTCCTGACTATCGGCGATATTCTAAAGTAAACTTCAAGCTTCAAATATAACATAAGACTTTCAAAAGAAAAAATATATAATTACTTATATTTTCAGATATACATGTATATTTTTATCTAGTTACGTTACGTTGTTCTTAGATTTCGGAGAGCTCACAAAGTAAACGGACAAAAAAATATCTACGAAGAAATAAATAAATAAACAGTAGTTTTAAACTCCTGCAAAATGTCTGTCTATATATTTTACTACAAAATACATATGCAAAGTGAAATAAAAGTAATGGTGTATTACAGCATCCCGCGACCATCGTAGATTGAAATTCACGGATATTTTGACTGGTATTTTCAACTAGCTTTTTTTTTTTTTTTTTTTTTTTTTTTTTTTTTTTTTTTTTACTGTGTGAACAGAGGCTCTAACTCTTTTTTTTTTATTACAATTATAGTTACACAAACACTGTAGGGAAATGTTAGCATTAAATAACATGCAGTGATAGCTATAGCTGTAAAGAAAGGTCAATACCATCCCCTTTAATGATCTCTCTCTCTCTCTCTCTCTCTCTCTCTCTCTCTCTCTCTCTCTCTTTCTCTCTTTCTCTCTCTCTCTCAACGTATTTCCATCTGTTATTTTTTTATCTCTTTCAAATCTCATTGTTATTGTTTTTGTCGTTCTTGTTTCTATTTTTAATTCTGGACCTTATGTTTATGTCGAATCCATGCAAAATACATTTCATTATTAGACAAGAAATATTGCATATATCATAAACAACCTCGCTTATCTTATCATACTGTTATTATTTCCATTATTGTTCCCAATATCATTTTCTATTTCTTCTTATCCTCCCCATCGCCATCTTTATCGTTTTCCTGTTATCATCCAAAATGCCAAAATTCTCGTTAATGTTATTATTATTTTCACTGTGAATATATTTATATAATTTTTGTTTTCACAGTTATCACCATCATTACGTCACGATTACATTTAGTGTTTATTATAGGATAAATATATATACAGATATATACGTTAGTCATCACAAGAAGTCCTTGTACGCAGATTCACAATGAATGGATTCAAGTTATTTTGATTAATTGGAATCGGACTACCGAGCCTCGCCATCCGTCGTTGCCGTCTACGACGTACCAGCTGATTATACCGGGATGGTGGATTCCAATTACTTTGATTCATTGTAGTTGACCTCAGCCACGTAGCCGTTGTCGCCGTCCGCGACTTACCTGACGGTCTGCAGGCGGCCGTCGGGGAGCTGCACGTAGTAGGATCATAGAGTGTCGTCTCCATTGCGGGCCTCCTGGTGTCCGAAGTCGTTATCGGAGTCGTCGTGTTTGATAGCTCAGTTGAAGTCGTATTTGGCCAAGGTCATTAGGAATCGTTTTTTTTTTTTTTATCGGAACAACGTATTATATCCATCAGTTTGTATGTTTTCTTTCTGTTGCGCAAAAATACATTCTGCAGTTATTGATTTACTGAAAAAATCGTACATGCTTGAAGTTGTGTCTTTTTTATATCATATATTGCGTAAATGTTTCTACTACTGAATAGAGTATTTTACTCACCAGCTTGACGGCAGCAATAACAACCACCAGGCCGAGAAGGATAAAAACCTGAGCAAACAGAAAAAGTCGAAGAGTAGTATACCAACTAATGCTTTACTGTGGATGCATATATAGACGATCTTAGCTCGGAATATTGAAATAACTATGGTAAAATATAACCTTATTTCCCACAGGTTTAATATCACTTGCCTTTGTGT
>NC_051423.1:4256478-4266478 GCF_015228065.2 Penaeus monodon | reverse complement strand
CAAAGTCAGTGCTGGTCCCAAGCCCGGATAAAATAGAGAGAATGATTACCTAAAAGGTAACACCGGCACTCTCCGTGGAAAGGAACTGGGGACCCTACCACGTACTCACTCCAAGAGCATCACATCATGAAAACTACAATTAAGTATCATGCTGTGACCACGGCGGCTCAGACATGAACCTACCGTTATAAAAAATATATATATGAATATAGATTAAGATAAATAGAGATCGATAATAACCAGGGGGGGGGCAGTTGCTGTACCAGTCTATTCTGCTTTGTATGTGTCTGTAATCAAATTCATTCAGCTCTAAAAGCTGTCCGGGTGTGGCCTGGGCGGGAGGGGTGGGGGTGCAAGACAGACCATGAGGGGGGCAAACAGAGTCGGGGGGGGGGGAGGTAACTGCCCACGCAATTGACGTTCCTGACATCATGTCTGTATTTTTGTGGCCATGAGGTCCTTTCTGTTTGTAAAATTGTCCCGTGTTTTTATTTATTTATTTATTTACTTTTTCTTTGCACGCCTCTCAAAAAATCGTTGATGGTATTAAGTTATATTTGGTAAATACTTACAAGAACTTCCGAGGCTATTTGCAATGTTCTTGTCAATATTTTTTACTTGGCCGGAAAAACGGTCGAACGGACATTGTCCAGTCGTCCTTTAGGTTAGTGGTGGGTGCGTGTGCGTGCGTCCGCCGTTCGTCCTCCTGCCCGCCCGCTAGCGTAAATTTGAACTTGGTGTGACACATATGAGTATCTTCTCAGATATCCCATGACCATAGGAAAGGGGCGTCCCAACTGTACGTTTTGTACCTTGCTAAATGATTTATACCTATTTTTGTGAGTTATTTTTATATTTAAATTGGGATTCAAAACACTATTTACATTCACCTCTAATGATTACCATGTCTACATAAATGGAACCACAAGGCTATGCATAAACCATATCATATGCACATGAGAACATCGAAAGAAAATGACTATGCTTCTTGGTCTCTTATACAAATATCTGATGCCAATGATGATTAAGAAAATTATGTTTCAATTTTGTTTTAAAATCATTTCAAGGTAGGTGGTTCCGGATCATGGGCCTTGAATTTGCTTTTGCCTTCTCCATGTTTTGTATGTGATTGTTTGACATATAAACCGCTAACCTGTCTTATATGGAAAGGCAATTTGTGGTGTTTGTAGAGCCTGAAACCAGTAAGCATAATCTCCCTGTATTGAAAGAGTAAACATTTATTAATAGTTCTGTTGAACTTTCAACCAATTTAGTTTGTTTATATAAGGGTGGTACATGTTTTTATTTATTTACATAGCCTAGTTGTCCAGATTTTTTATATTTGAACAATACTTAATAATAATAATAAATATTCGCTAATTATGACTCAGGGTAAGAAACCTTTGGATCATTGATTATCAGTTCACTTGGTCTTGTTAAGAAATATTACGAAGTTGACACGATCAAAAGCTTTCTTTAAATCACATAATATGAATAAATCTTTATTCCTTAATTCTTGGCTAGTGAAATCTAATCTTATTGTTTATGTTCACACGCTTCTTGGCTTCTGGGAATGATGTTTATTAATTATCTATTAAGTTACGGAGACCATTGAACATCAAGATGATAATGATCGATAGAAGTTAATTTCGAGAATATCTCTATATTGAAAAAAGGTACCATGATGTGTATGAAAGGATCTTCTTCTCTTTCCTTTTCATAGCCTGATATTGCACTTATCTTAATGAAGGCCTTTTATTTTTCTCATTATTTTAACTAGATTATCTGTACGAAAGTAACAAAAGCAACTCTTTATGTGGCAGGGATATGTAATGATAAAGTCATGATAAATAAAGCATTGTATTCACAGCACATGGCCAGAATTTGTTACGTCAGATCAAACGAAGCATCCAGATTCGCCAGTAGCACTGCATAAAAAAATATTTAGATTCACTGGAGTCGGGGTAACGAGCCTCGCCCTCGTACTTCACTTCGGCCACGTATCCGTCGTCGCTGTCCACGACGTACCTGACGGTCTGCAGGCGGCCGTCGGGGAGCTGCATGTAGTAGGATCCCTGGGTGTTGTCGCAATTGCTTGATTAATGTCTCAAGTTCTTGGGCCAAGTATGTTTGCATGTGCAATATGTGCAGCAGAAATATACATGCGCATTTCATGAGTACTCACAAAACTCTTTGCAGTTACAGCGACTGCCAGACACACGAGGAGAAGGATCTATAAAGAAAATACAAAACTATGAAATCTAGCTTTCTGAAATAACCTTAAAAGTCTAAATGTACAGATGGCAAACTGTATATTACGAAAATGATAAATTCATATGCTATATATCCACCTTTGCGTTTTGTTTGGCTGTTGTACTTTCATGACTATCTGATGCTGCTTGCTCGGCACCAGACAATTGATACTGCACTGCAACATTCATGCAGGAAAGGTCATGTAAAGACAAGTTTCTTTTTCTGTCTATTACTACATAGGAGGTGGAGCTACTTTGTCACAGCTTTGTTTACAATTGATGCAGGAAAATGATCTTTCTAAAGGTTAAAGTGATTGCGTTCATCTTTCGTCAGCATGCTTGTTTGGTTAGCAATTCAAGACCATCATATCTTGTCATTTATTTAAATGTGAGTATAATAGCAGCACATATCCACAAATGATTAATATTTTGTAGTGTAAAAGCACACACGCACACACACACAAACTCAAACACACACATCATACGAAAATACAAACAAATTCATACATTCACCGAGCCATTAACCATTGTATTCTAAACCTTTAGAAAAAAAGGAAACTAACACCAATTCATCGAAACATCTTATACCTTTATGTTTCCACCGAACTCGATGTATACCAAAGCCTTCGTAAGTACAATTTCCTCGTCATGAAGGTGGTTTCCAAAAAAGGGACTCCGAACAGGCCAGAGCGACTGATGCAAGGGAAGTACCCGGACAAGACGAGTTGATGAAACACCTCGCTTGATATATTCTGCTATTTACTTCATACTTCAGCGTTGTATCGGGTATCGACCCTTTCAAGAATGTTCATCAGAAAAAATTGCCCACATCTTATTATTATTAAATAATACCAATGAGTATTCTAGATTGTTTTATCTCTCTCTCTCTCTCTCTCTCTCTCTCTCTGCATATATATATATATATATATATATATATATATATATATATATATATATATATATATATATATATATATATATATATATATAACAGGCGTGAATGTTTGCTTAATATAGGAAAATATAGGTTCCTTGTAGAAGCTAGTATTCGTTATTATTATTATTTTCACTATTATTGTTATTACTTTTATCAATGTTATTTACCACCACTATCACTGAGATGATTATCATTAGTTTTAGTGCTATCATTATTTTCATTATCATAATCATTATTATTATACTACTGAATAGCTGCACAGTATTTATTTCATGACTAACGGCCCAATTCATAGTCGCTTCGCACACGACTTTCTGATTTGTCACTGACAGCTTTGTATTTATAAAGCTTCCAGACTACCTTTCGACACTACCTGTCACCACATTTTTCGATACAAGTTTGGGAGCTCTTTGCGTCAGTTTCCCACACAGTTCTTGCTGAAGTATTATTACAGACTTTAGGAATTACAATAACTAACGTACTAATGACGCTCATTCCATTATACATTCATGAAGAACTTTTACATTGTTTATATATATATATATATATATATATATATATATATATATATATATATATATATATATATATATATATATATATGGGCCTAAGAAATATATACATATGTGTGTGTGTGTGTGTGTGTGTGTGTGTGTGTGTGTGTGTGTGTGTGTGTGTGTGTGTGTGTGTGTGTGTGTGTGTGTGTGTGTGTGTGTGTGTGTGTGTGTGTGTGTGTGTGTGTGTGTGTGTGTGTGTGTGTGTGTGTGTGTGTGTGTGTGTGTGTGTGTGTGTGTGTGTGTGTTACCAACCCCCAGTGCTGAAATTTCGACATCCATCCATTCTTTACAAACAAGTAAATCGGTATCATTCAGTTAGGTTAGATGAGTTTCTACGATGCTAGCAGACTTATTCATAATGAAATGTAGTATTTTGGTAACCCTGAACCTTCCCCGACAATTAAAGGCCTGTCCCGAAACGCACTGCCTGTGAATACGGCCGTAAATACAGTGGGTACAAGAAAAAAAAATCAATAAAATCACTTTTCTATGTACTGAATACTCCACAAACCCTCGATATCTTTATTCATCATACTGAATCTCGAGAGACCTGTCTATGAATTTTTCGATCAGCTCACCCAATAAGAGGTTTAGATGCACCTAATGTACGGTATTTCGTACCGTTTCTCTCAGTATGATTTGTGAAGGTAGTTTCGTTTAAATCTTATGCATTAAAGTCCGATCCCAATTTAAGGCCTTCTCATATACTGACAAACTTTACTATTGCGTTTTATATTAGTTAATTATTTAAAATTAACTGCCGCGTCAGCAGCTAAGGTCATTAGCGGCGAATACCTTGTGGGATTAATATGTAACTCGTCGTGGTTCTTGTTTTAACAGACCAATCTTTATATCCATGTATCTTTTACTTCTCTTTCTTTGGCTTTATTCACTATTTTCATCTCATCTATGTCTGTGCGGCCCTGCAACAAAATATATAATGTATTATAGGCCAAGGAAAGTATTAACAACTTGTTATTCATTATTTTTTTTCTAAACCAAGACAACTCCTGTTCGTCGTCTTAGATTCACCACTGTAGGAGATATGATGTGGTCTGTAAAAAAAATGGTAAGTAATAGCTTCCTAGTGGTCAGCTTCTGTGATATTGCTCCACTAGTAACAACGTTGACACGTCATTATCTTCATTATCATTATTGCTGTTGCCATGGTAATTATTATTATCATCACCACCATTACCGTCGTCATCAACTTCATCGTAATCATTATCGTTATCAATATCAGTATTCTTGCCGTTACTACCACCAAAACCACCACTACATCATCATCAGGATCATTATCATTACTATTTGTATTACTATTTGTATTTGTGCTGTTATGCATATTCTTTTCTAATCATTAACATTATTATTACCATTGCTATCATTATCAACGCTTGTATTGTTATTATCATTATTGTTATTGTTGTTGTGTTGGAGTTGTTGTTGTTGTTGCTGTTGTTATTGTTGTTATCACTAATATTTTCATTATTATTATAATTATAATTATTACTGTTACTATTACCATTAGTAGTATTATTGGTATTTTATTGTTTTGATTATTATTAGTATTATGATTATAATCATAATCATAATAATGATAGTAATAGGAATAACGATAACTGATATTATTATTTTATTAACATTTATTATTATCATTACAATTATTATTATTACTAATTTTAATATTTTATATTTGTTGTAGTTATCATCATTCTCTCCTGTTATAATTTCATTATCATTATATTATTGTTATTATTATCATCATCATTAAGATTATTGTTGTAATTAGCATTACTGCTAATTATAACAATTATAGCTTTTATAAATGTCACTGCATCTGTTAACAATACTTTTAGAATTACTATTGTAATAGTAATGATAAAAAAACATTGTTATTAATTATTATTAGTTATTATTAATTAATGTAGATTATTACTTTTTACTATCATTTTTCTATGTGATAACTTGAAAAAAATCAGTCCGTCAGTGTGGAATATAAATATAAATATCTCGTTATGCCCCTTTGCTGTCAGACCAAAATGCCGAAGTTAATTAGCAGAAGTTACTCCTACTACATTACATTTATCATTTATATTACTATCATTAAGATATTAAGTCTTTCACATTAGAGTGAGGTTCTTAGGTTTGACTTTTAGGCCTTATTAAACTGAAATTATATCCACTAGCTTTCAGTTGTTAAATAACGATTATTCTCATCAGATTACTACTATTAGACTGAAATTACTCCGATTACCTTTCACCTTGTAGTAAATATAGCTACATTATTCCCATAATACTGCATTTAATAAGCTGGTTATTGCCATAGCTCGCAGTTATTTACTTAGAGTATGCTCTCATATTACAATTATTACGTACCCGTTATTTTTAAAAGAATCAGCAAAGAACCAATACATTGTGATTACAACTTTAAGAAGGGAGTACACGTTAATAAGCCTCAAGAAACAAGAGCTGTAACAGAGAAAGAAGGAAAATAGAAATAGTAATTCATTATCAACTAATACGTAATATAGCGAAATTAAATTGAATAAGAAAATAAAATACGTAAAGAATGTTATAGCCCCCAGTACTAAGGCAAGGGAGGGCAGTAGAATTCACATTTCGATACCTTTGACATTTACTTCAATGCTTTTGTTGTTCATTAACTCAGGGGCCGATGAGGAAAATCGGCAATCCTTCTATGCCAGAGTTACACAACAGAGAAAGTTTATTTTGGGACAAGTTTGTCCTCTTATTATTATTATCATTATATATATATATATATATATATATATATATATATATATATATATATATATATATATATATATTTTTTTTTTTTTTTTTTTTTTTTTTTTTTTTTTTTTTTTTTTTTTTTTTTTACTTCATTAGGGGTTGGGTCTGTGCCACAGTTTTTCGCCAAAGTGTAAACGTGCTTCGAAAGTGTGCAAAGAACAAACTGTCTGATTTCTAAAGTTCTTTCTTTTTAAATGATACATAGATAGATCTGATAATATACCCCTTGTGAAATTAACTTTGACAACGAAAATATCATGGCGATAGGTTATGACAATTTAACAATTCTCACATATCAGCCTTTAAGGAAAAACGTTTCCAGGCTTGCTAAAGAGCACGCATTCCTTGACATAAGCTTTTCTCTCTCTCTCTCTCTGTCCTGGGTCTGTCAGTCTGTCTCTGTCTGTCTTCTCTCTCTCTTTTTTTTTTTTTTTTTTTATTCACATAGTTGTGTACACACATACATAAAGATATATGTATATGTATATATATATATATATATATATATATATATATATATATATATATATATATATATATATATGTGTGTGTGTGTGTGTGTGTGTGTGTGTGTGTGTGTGTGTGTGTGTGTATGTATATATATATGTGTGTATACATATGTATATATGTATATATATATATATATATATATATATATATATATATATATATATATATATATGAATATATATATGCATACCCATGAGTGTGTATATGTGTATATGAACACACACACACACACACACACACCCACACACACACACACACATATATATATATATATATATATATATATATATATATATATATATATATATATATATATATATATATATATATATATATATATATATATATATATATATATATACACTCACACATATATATTTGTGTATATATACAATATTATAATATATATATATTATATATATTATATTATAATATTATATATATAAATATATATATATTTATATATAATATATATATATAATATATATTATATATTTATGAATAGTATATATTTATAGTTATGTGTGTGTGTGTGTGTGTGTGTGTGTGTGTGTGTGTGTGTGTGTGTGTGCATATACAGGTCTCTCTCTCGCTCTCTCTCTCTCTCTCTCATTATATATATATATATATATATATATATATATATATATATATATATATATATATATATATATATATATATATATATATATATACAGAGATGTTGAAATAAAACTCTGGCTGGTAAATAGATAATTTATTTAGAATGTATGAATAGCATAGACCTGTGAGACTTGTACCATTGGCAGTTCTTGTGCCAAAACAGGATAATCAAAATTCTATTGAACATTGGACACTACTAAATAACACGTGTTCTTGTTCGGTTCCTTCCACGTAGAGGCTAACAGATTCTCTTCACTTTGATTCATTGGAGTCGGGGTATCGAGCCTCGCCCTCGTTGTTCATCTCAGCCACGTAGCCGACGGACGGTCTGGTTCTCTATTTTTGACAATTGCTGAAAAAAAATGTTTCATAACTGTGTATTTTTTCCAGTTATAAAGGCGATCCCTTATAGGATGGGTAAATGTACGCGTCTCCTCCAAAAGGCAATCAATTACTTATTTTGAAATAACCACGTAAAAGTATATACTATATCGCCTTTCTACCTAAGACAAGACTAGGAATTCTGTATATAATTTGTGTCGAAACGGAAAAAAAATCGAAATCAAACAATATCTAGGATTATATAGTAATCTGTTAAATTATAGAGTGTGTGCGTCGAAAAAAAAACAGTTAATTGAACAGAGTAAGTACTAAATATATATAAAGAAAGGGAAAATGAACACAAAATTTGATACGAAATAAGGTTTGAAATAGTCAATTTTACTCTACTTAAAATATTTTCAGTTCATTTTAGATATGTAACATAGCTTTTTACAGTGGCAATATTAGGTATGTTATTATTCTGGATGTAATAACAAATGACATTATAATAATGCTGATCATTATCATATAAGGTTTCTCTCACTCATTGTTTACTATGCAATTGTTTTATCTATGGTACAAGTAGTTAGAATATACTTCACAATTATATGCGTGTGTGTGTGTGTATCTAAATGCATATGCATATGTGTATGTGAATGTGAATATATATATATACATATATATATAAATAAATAAATATAATATATATATATATATATATATATATATATATATATATATATATATATATATATATGTCATATTTATGAGTGTATGTGTGTTAGTATATATACTATATTATGTATTAGTATAAATGATATTATATATTATTGATGTATATATATATATATATATATATATATATATATATATATATATATATATATATATATATATTATATTTGTGTGATGTGTGTGTGAGTGTGTGAGCGGGCATGTTTTGTGGTGTGTTTGATGTATATGCATATGTATATGAATATATATATATATATATATATATATATATTATATATATATATATATATATATATATATATATATATGATTATATATATATATATAATATATATATTATATAATATTATTATAATTAATATATATATATATATATATATATATATATGGCAATCAGGACTTGCGTCGCTCCATGGTGCGTAGGGTTCGGACACTGCTGAGAAGGGACAAGGAACAGTTCATCAGGAATCTTGCTGAGGAGATCGAAGGCCATTTCTTGGTAAATGACCTTCGCCCTGCCTACCAAGCCCTGAGAAAACTGAACTCTAAGCCCTCCTCACAGATGACTGCAGTCCGATCAGCGGATGGACGGATCATCTCAGATCATGCTGGGGTTCGTGAACGTTGGGCTGAGTATTTTGAGCAGTTGTACTAGGTAGAGCCTCCAATAGTTAGCTTGGATGCAAGCGATGTCTCAGTGCCTGTGCCGGACCCACCCATCAGCGAGGAACTTCCTACCCTACCGAAGGTTAGGATGGCGATTTCCAAGCGGAAGAGTGGGAAAGCTGCATATATATGTGATATCCCTGCTGAACTTCTAGAAGCTGAGGGTGAACCTCGGGGCTTGCATATAGTCTTGACTGCCATCTGGCAGTCTGGTACCATTCCCTCTGACCTATTGAGGGGCGTGGTCATCCCGCTCTGGAAGGGGAAAGGGGATCGTTTGGACTGTAGCAACTACCGTGGCATTACAATGCTCAGCAAACCAGCAAAGTTTTCGCCCACATTCTTTTGAAACGGATCCGCAACCACTTACTGAGGCATCAGAGACCGGAGCAGTCTGGATTCACTTCCGAATACTAGCGCTTCGAGTAATTGTCGTTTGTTCGTAGGTTGCTTGCAGCCTACATCGACCTCAAGAAGGCGTTTGACTCGGTGCATCGTGAATCGCTATGGGAGATCCTGAGACAGGAGAATTCCGATGCAGATTATTGGCCTAATAGCAAGCCTTTATACCGGTACTGAAAGTGCTG
>NC_051423.1:4243978-4246478 GCF_015228065.2 Penaeus monodon | reverse complement strand
GACTATATATACACCGTTGCTTCGACGCAAATGAAGGTCATGCAAAGACTAGTTTTTTTTTCTTCTGTTAGTACACTAGATTATAGATGATGTTTTAGAAATAAAGATGTGTGAATATTACCTCTTTTTCATTATCAATACGATCACTTAACAGAATGTTCAAAGAGCAATAAAAAATCAGATATCAAAGTCAATTTTCATCATAAAGCGAAAACCATACAAAATCATTTTCTACAGTCTTTAGGCCGACCTCAAAGACTATGGATTTTCGTAAAGCCTGTGTCGAAACATGGTCTGCTTGAGGCTCATTCTAAACCTATTATATCGAAATCAAACATGTAAGATTCTACAAAAGCAATGAATTACAGCGTTAAAATCACGTTAAAAGAGCAGATCTTAGTAAAAATTACATAAACTCAAATACTGAAGTCTACATTTAAAAAATCAGTGAAGAAAAGTTGACCTAATAATCTAACATGCAATAAACATTGGAATGATGATTTCTCCACATCCAAAGCTGATGTATATAAATCATGTAATACTGCAACAGAAATGAATATATTATGATTACTGATATATTATGAAGATACTGCTCAATACAATCGGAAATTTGACATTTTATCTCATTACCTGTCTTTTTGGCTATAACATGTATGTATTACGGGTTTATAGATTATTACTTAATTAATACAGGTAACCTTCTGTTCCTACTTTAGTTCTCACACAGCATGATAATATATACATCCATAAACAAGCACAAACACCCACACACACATGTGTACATATATATATATATATATATATCTATCTATATATATATATATATATATATATATATATATATATATATATATATATATATATATATATATGTATGTGTATATATATATATATATATATATATATATATATATATATATATATATATATATATATATATATATATATATATATATATATATATATATAATGTTTTTTATATATATAAATATCTATATGTATATATAAACATATCTAATATGTGTGTGTGTGTGTGTTTGTATGTGTGTGTTTGTGTGTGTGTGTGTGTGTGTGTGTGTGTATGTGTGTGTGTGTGTGTGTGTGTGTGTGTGTGTGTGTGTGTGTGTGTGTGTGTGTGTGTGTGTGTGTGAAGATGTGAAGGTGTGTGTCTGTGTGTTTGTGTGTGTGTGTGTGTGTGTGTGTGTGTGTGTGTGTGCACGCGCGTGTGTCTATATATATACATATATATATATATATATATATATATATATATATATATATATATATATATATATATATATATATATATATATACATATAGCTATATGTAAAACACATACGTACATATAAGTCTATATATATAACTATGTGTATAACATATATATATATATATATATATATATATATATATATATATATATATATATATATATATATATATATATTATATATATATATACATATATATATATATATATATATATATATATATATATATATATATATATATATATATATATATATATATATATATATCACACACACACACACACGTGTGAGTAGGAACGGGGTAACCTTACATCAGTAATGTATAAATGTGTATAAATATAACTCTGGCTGATAAGGAGACAATTTATTGGAAAGCAACAATAAATTAGGCATTTTTACAGCATTTTACATCCTAGAGCAGGACCTAACAAAGAATGGAAAGACTTGTGGGAATTATATCATCAGCAATGGAGGTGCCAGATCATTGTAGTCTACCTAATTAACAATAGACAGACTGTTTCTTGTCGCTTCATGCCATGTAGGGGCCAACATAATCTCTTCACTTTGATTCATTGGAGTCGGGGTATCGAGCCTCGCCCTCGTAGTTCACCTCAGCCACGTAGCCGTTGTCGCCGTCCACGACGTACCTGACGGTCTGCAGGCGGCCGTCGGGGAGCTGCACGTAGTAGGACCCCTGGGTGTTGTCTCCATTGCGGGCTTCCTGGTGGCCGAAGTCGTTGCCGGAGTCGTCGTGTTTGACGGCCCAGTTGAAGTTGTATTCACCTGATTCAGCAGATTCCTGAGGAAGGACATTTTATAATATTTGTGTTTGCTCACATTTTCATTTAATGCAGCAGTGTCATCGATTTCTTTTCCAATGTAAAATTACCAAATAAATACTTACAAAACTGTCCGCAGCAACAACGGCTGCAAGACACACCAGGAGCAGGACCTGTAAAAAAATGAAATTGGTTTACATTTTTCTTTTCGGTTTTTAGTCATGTTAATCTATTCCTAAAATTTAAGATATAAAGATCCTTAGCTATCTACCTTAGCGTTCATGATGAGTGGTAGTTCCAGAAGGATCTGATGCCGTTCGCTCAGCGGCACACAATATATACCGCGGCTTCGATGCAGAAAAGGTCATACAAGGACAAGTTTTTCTTTTGCTAAAGCATTACAGGACTAGCTTCTCTATTGTAGATGATTGTTAAGAAAACATCTTTCATAA
>NC_051423.1:4231478-4233978 GCF_015228065.2 Penaeus monodon | reverse complement strand
ATTTTTTTTAACGTTTTAATTATTTCAACTGTTTAATCCTACAAGGTATTCGCCGCTAATGGCCTTAGCTATTGACACGTATAAAATGTATAAATACACACACACACACACACACACATATATATATATATGTGTGTGTGTGTGTGTTGTGTGTGTGTGTGTTTGTGTGTGTATGTGTGTGTGTGTGTGGTGTGTGTGTGAGTGTGTGTGTGGTGTGTGTGTGTGTGTGTGTGTGTGTGTCTGTGTGTGTGTGTGTGTGTGTGTGTGTGTGTGTGTGTGTGTGTGTGAGTTAATAAAGTAATAACTTCGAAACTTAAAGGATCATATATACTATAGGTAAATAAAAACAAGACAAATAAGGTGTTAAAATGTCATGGTTCGTATGATAATAAGCAGTACCACCATAGAATGACCTGTCAGAATATCAGCAATGATATCACATCAGTTTCTAAATATCGGATTTTTAATGTAAGAAACTATTATACCAATATTAACTGCATGTCAGATTTAGAGGTTAACTTTTTCTCATTGTAGTAACTGAATCAATAAAGTATTTACTAATGTCTGTTCTATTAGCGTTATCTCATCGTTCATATAAGGGTGTTGTTAATAGCGTTTAAGAGAACTATAGAAGACTATGTAAGATAATCTTAGATGTTATTACTTTATGTAAGATGGTTCCGATATTTGATCTTTTAAAACTATTATTGGGGAGGCTCAATTTTACTTACACATTCCATCAGTGACCGCATTATTAAATCGAGAGCGGTAAGGTTATGCGTAACTCACACCATTATGAAAGATGTTTTCTTAACAATCATCTACAATAGAGAAGCTAGTCCTGTAATGCTTTAGCAAAAGAAAAAACTTGTCCTTGTATGACCTTTTCTGCATCGAAGCCGCGGTATATATTGTGTGCCGCTGAGCGAACGGCATCAGATCCTTCTGGAACTACCACTCATCATGAACGCTAAGGTAGATAGCTAAGGATCTTTATATCTTAAATTTTAGGAATAGATTAACATGACTAAAAACCGAAAAGAAAAATGTAAACCAATTTCATTTTTTTTACAGGTCCTGCTCCTGGTGTGTCTTGCAGCCGTTGTTGCTGCAGACAGTTTTGTAAGTATTAGTTTTTGATTTTACATTGGAAAAGAAATCGATGACACTGCTGCATTAAATGAAATGTGAGCAAACACAAATATTATAAAATGTCCTTTTTCAGGAATCTGCTGAATCAGGTGAATACAACTTCAACTGGGCCGTCAAACACGACGACTCCGGCAACGACTTCGGCCACCAGGAAGTCCGCAATGGAGACAACACCCAGGGGTCCTACTACGTGCAGCTTCCCGACGGCCGCCTGCAGACCGTCAGGTACGTCGTGGACGGCGACAACGGCTACGTGGCTGAGGTGAACTACGAGGGCGAGGCTCGATACCCCGACTCCAATGAATCAAAGTGAAGAGATTATGTTGGCCCCTACATGGCATGAAGCGACAAGAAACAGTCTGTCTATTGTTAATTAGGTAGACTACAATGATCTGGCACCTCCTTGCTGATGATGTAATTCCCACAAGTCTTTCCATTCTTTGTTAGGTCCTGCTCTAGGATGTAAAATGCTGTAAAAATGCCTAATTTATTGTTGCTTTCCAATAAAATTGTCTCCTTATCAGCCAGAGTTATATTTATACACATTTATACATTACTGATGTAAGGTTACCCCGTTCCTACTCACACGTGTGTGTGTGTGTGTGATATATATATATATATTTTATATATATATATATATATATATATATATATATAATATATATATATATATATTATATATATGTATAATATATATATATATATATATATATATATATATATATATATATATATATATATATATGTATATATATATATATATATATATATATATATATATATATATATATATATATATATATATATTATATATATATATATATATATATATATATATGTATATGTATGCCTATATGTTATAGACACACGCGCGTGCACACACACACACACACACACACACACACACACACACAAACACACAGACACACACCTTCACATCTTCACACACACACACACACACACACACACACACACACACACACACACACACACACAGACACACACACACACACACACACACACAAACACACACATACAAACACACACACACACACATATTAGATATTTTTATATATACATATAGATATTTATATATATAAAAAACATTATATATATATATATATATATATATATATATATATATATATATATATATATATATATATTATATATATATATATATATATATATTTATATATAATATATATAAAACACATACATATATATATATATATATATATATATATATATATATATTATATAATATATATATATATATATATATATAATAGATAGATATATATATATATATATATATGTACACATGTGTGTTGGTGTTTGTGCTTGT
>NC_051423.1:4229142-4231378 GCF_015228065.2 Penaeus monodon | reverse complement strand
GGCGGGTCTTTCACATCTATCTTGGGGTGCAGACCGCACAACGCTTCTACGGCTTTACCGAGAGCTTACTCGTAGTAAGCTTGATTATGGCTGTGAGGTGTATTCTTCTGCAACTCCCACTGTTCTCCGGACATTGGACTCGGTTCATAATGAAGCTCTCAGAATCTGTACTGGGGCTTTGAGGTCTTCACCTGTGGAATCCCTGTATGCTGAGAGTGGAGAACCACCTCTTTCATTACACCGGGACTACATGAACCTGATTTACTACACGAGACTACAAAGGATTCTGGGATCTCCTACATCCAGATTGGTTTTCAACCCCCTTGAGGATAGCCGATCCTATGGTAGGAGAATGAGGAATCTTGTGGAAGATCTTAATTTGAGTCTCACTAAGGTTCTGGCTGTTGGAATTCCCCAATTCCCCCCTTATACTAATCAAGTCGAGCTGGATTTGGTCGGAATTGGGAAAGGGGAGAGATCAGGAGAAGAATTCAGAGAGAAATTTCTTCAGCATATTTCTAAGTACCAAGGATCAGAGGCAATATATACAGATGGTTCGAAATCTGAAAATGGTGCGGGCTTTGCAGCAGTGAGTAGAAGGAAGACTGCATCTGGCAGTCTGTCTCAAGCAGCGTCGATCTTTACTGCAGAGTTACATGCCATCCTTGCAGCAGTTAAAATGACTAGAGATCTTACAAAGCATTCTATTGTGATATATTGTGACTCTCGTAGTGCCTTGCAAGCAATCACCTGAAACCCAGCATAAGGAGTTGTCTTCGTAATAAATGGAAGGAAGAATGGAGGCATACCTCCAGAAACAAACTGCGAGAAATTAGAGATTACCTTGGCAGTTGGGTGACTAGCATCCACCCTAACCGAAAAGTGGAAGTTGCATTAACAAGACTAAGAATCGAGCAAACAAGACTGACTCATGGGCCGATGATGGCTAAAAGTGAAGCACTTTGTGAAGGATGCCAAGAGCCATTAACGATCGCACATGTAGTGGAAAGATGTGCAACATTCTCAGACCAAAGACGTATGTACTTGTCTCCCCCATATACACTGAAAAATGTATTGGGGGAGGATTGTGACATAGAGGGTCTTATTAATTTCCTTAGGGAGACTAATATTTTCAATACAATTTAATTGTGCATGATGTTTGTGCAATGATTTTATGCACTTAGAGCATAATATTTATGCTTTGATTTTTAATCTATTTATTGTTATTTGTAAGATATTTATTGATAGATTTTTAAAGTTTTAAACATTTTAATATTTCTAGTTAACAAGGTATTCGCCGCTAATGACCTTAGCTGTTGACGCGGCAGATAATTTTAAATAATCAATCAATCCTCATTAACCTATGGCTGATGGGTGTATTTGAGCCCTAACCTACAGTTACAATTTCATGGTGGGTGATTGATTGATTAATTATTTAAAGTTATATGCCTTGTCAACAGCTAAGGTCATTTGCGGCGAATATCTTTTTAGACTGAAATGTTAAAATATCTAAAACGTTAAAAATCTATCACTAAATATCTTATAAAGAGCAATAAATATATTAAAAATAAAAGCATAAATATCATGCTCTAAATGTATAAAATTATTGCATAAACATTATGCAAAATAATTTTTTATTGAAAATATTAGTCTTCTTAAGGAAACTAATAAAAACTTCTATGTCACAATCCTCCTCCAATTCATTTTTCAGTGTATATGGGAGAGACAAAAACATACGTCTTTCGTCTGAGAATATTACAAATCTTTCCACTACATGTGCGGCCGTTAATGGCTCTTTGCATCTCTCACAGCGTGCTTCACTTTTAGTCATCATCGTCCCATGAGTCAGTCTTGTGTGCCCGATTCTTAGTCTTACTAATACAACTTCTACTTTTCGGTTGGGATGGATAATGGTCAACCAACTGCCAAGGTCATCTCTAATCATTCGCAGTTTGTTTCTAGAGATATGCCTCCATTGTTCCCTCCATCACGAAAACAACAACTGATGCTGGGTTTCAAGTCTGCTTGTGGGAGAGGAAAATAAGCATCACAGGCCTGAGCAGCAGGCCTTCCGATCAGCTCGCTCATTCCCAGTGATACCAACAGTTATCTTTTCACGTGCTGACATCACTGTAAGCCAATCCTGAACCTTCCTCACCGCTGGATCTTTAGTTACCTTGACTGCTGCCAGGATAGCGTGTAACTCCGCAGTGAAGATCGAGACAGCTAGAGAAAG
>NC_051423.1:4216642-4221642 GCF_015228065.2 Penaeus monodon | reverse complement strand
AGGTAACAACGAACGCCTTCCAGGTCCGCTGTCAGGTAATTCATGAGTCGCTGAAAGGTCGCTGGGGCGTTCCTCATCCCGAACGGAAGAACCCTGAACTCGTAGAGGCCGGTAGGAGTGACAAACGCAGAAATCGGCCTCGCCCTCTCAGTCAACGGAACTTGGTAGTAGCCCTGGAGAAGATCCAGTTTCGAAAGGTAGCGTGCCTTCCCAAATCATCAATGATGTCATCCATCCTCGGGAGGGGAAACGAGTCCGCCACAGTTACCGCATTAACCTTCATGTAGTCCACACACAGACGGTAAGTACCGATACTCTTGGGAACTAGCACCGCGGGTGATGCCCAGGGCTAAGGCTGGGAATGATGATCCCCTGTTCTTTCAGGCGTTGAACCTCTGCCTGTAGGAATGCCCTCTTCTCTGCATTGAGGCGATAGGGAGCTTGGCGTACTGGTTGAGCATCCCTAGTCTCAACATCGTGTTCCAGCAATGGGCAAAGACGAGGTACATCACTGAATAGTTACCATACTCCTGTAGAAGAGAACCAATGTTTGCTGCTTGGGCAGCAGAAAGATGTTTAAGTTTATCATCAAGTTTAGCTAAGATAACTGAGTTGGTGAGATTAGGTTCTACCATAGAAATGATTTCATTATGTTCACTACTGACGTTAGAAGGTACAACCATGGAAACCTCTCTTACATTTTCCATATTTTCCTTCAAATCACCCCGTTCATAGTACTTTTTCAGGAGTTCACATGTACATGACGTTGTTTCTTACGTCTCTTAGGGGTTTCAATTACATAATTAACATCACTAGTTCGTTTTAAAATACGGAATGGACCCGCATATCGAGATTGAAGAGGCTGGTTAGCAAGAGGTAGCAAGGCCAAAACTAAATCACCCTTATTAAAGCTTCTTTCTTCAGTATTATGTACTTTATCAAACTGTTCTTTCATTTTAGCCTGAGCTTTACTCAAATGATTATGGGCTATTGAAATAGCCGTTGTAATCTATGTTTAAATTTATTCACATAAGCAGTCTAGTGGAATTTCTTCCTCCTCATTTAACCAACACTCCTTTAAGACTTTCAGTGGTCCACGCACTTCATGGCCGTAAATTAATTGAAATGGTGAATACCCTAAACTCTCTTGAACACTGTCCCTCACCGAAAATAGAAGCAAATCTATTCCTTCGTCCCACTCAGAACCAGTCTCTAAACAAAATGCTTTAATCATTGTCTTTAGAGTATAGTAAAACCTTTCAAGTACCCCTTGACTCTGAGGATGATACGCTGGATCTGCACTGCTGTATACCCAAGGACTTCATGACTTGGTCATACAGTCTGGACGTAAAATTTGACCCTTGATCTGACTGTACTACGGTAGGCAGACCCACCTGGGTGAAAAACTTTATCAAGGCTTTCACAACATTCTTAGTAGTAATGCGTCTGAGGGGAAAAGCTTCAGGATATCTGGTGGCCACATCAATTATAGTTAACAGGAACTTGTTACCCCGTTTAGTCTTTGGAAGGGGGCCTACACAGTCAATAACCACTTTACTGAAGGGCTCTCTTAACACTGGGATAGGTTGCAAGGGATATGGTTTGATGCCAGCTCCTGGTTTACCCTTTACTTGACAGATATGGCACGATTGGCAATAACTACTAACATCTCTCTTCATTTTCGGCCAATAAAAATGAGCTAAAATCTTGTAATAAGTTTTCTTGACTCCCAAATGACCACTAATGTCATGTGCAATGTTCAAAACATCAGTCTGAAGGGATGGGAATTACAATCTGATGTACAGTCTTCTTGTATCGTCTGCAGATTATTATAGGGCTTATATTTACGCATAAGAACGCCTGACTGGAGATAGTAGCACGTATGGGAATTTTCAAGTTCACTTATTTCGGTAAGCCTATCATAAAATACTTTCAAATCGGGATCTTTAGTTTGTTCTTCAATTAGTTTCTTTAGTAACTGGAGTGCCTTTGAAATTCACTATATCAGAATTATCAGATGTACATTTACTTGAAACTTTAGCAGAGGAATCGAAAAAATCAGCTAGAGTAAATTCCTCAGTAATTACATCACAAGGGCTCTCATCTGACAATGTAGTACCGGTTGTAAGCGCTTCGATAGGAGGGGAGGTTCTACGACTTGCACTCCGGGTGACAGCACACGCAGGGAAGAGGTCGGGATACTCCCTCTCTAAATCTACAGTGTTGTTTTCTTTCGCGGGAAAAAGTGAAACCACAGGGCAAGGCCACACCTTATCACCAACGAGATCATTACCCATAAGAAATGAAATGCCATCACTTGGTATCCTATCAACAACACCTAACCTTACATAACCGGATATTAAATCAGATTTGAGGTAAACTTCACAAATGGGTATGCTCTTGGACCCTATCAATCCATTGATAATTACCATGTCTCCAGTGTAACAATCAGGGTTAGGAACAGCCTCTTTGAGCACCAATGATATATCTGCAGCCGAGTCCCGTAGTATAGTGACTGGGGAAGAAGACGTGCACGATTCATCAGCACTAATAAATCCTGTAGAACAAAAGGGTTTAAATGAAGGAGTCACATTTGCAGATTCTGTCATGGAAAAGGGAGAAAGGCCCAGATCAAGCTTATCCCCATGATATTTAGATGCAACCTCTTTCTTATTAATAGCATTTACGTGAAAAATGCGTTTGTTATGGTCAGACGCTTATTTGCCAACTTAAAACAGTCATTCATGACATGACCATGTTTCTTGCAATAACGGCAAAAGAAAGATTCCACCGCGAGAGGCAATATTCCTACTCTCACCACCTGTTTCTGACGACTTTGCATTTACAGTCCTGTGGGTATCTGGCAGGTCAGTCCTCCTGGTACTATACTCCATCCTCTTACTATTATGCTGGTTTGACGGGAATGAAGGTTCATTAGATCTGCAATAGTAGTTAGGATTAGTGAGAGCGAAATGATCGGCGGCACTACCGACCTCGGCTAATGTGCGCAGACCACGCTCGTCAATGTGAGAGCGAACCTTTACAGGCATGCACTTCTTTATATCTTCGAGTATAAAGAGTTCTAATAATTTATCGTACTCGAGTGCATCAAGTTCACTCTCGACCCACTTTTTACACAATAGTTGCTTCTGGCGGATAAATTCAACAAAAGTTTGTTTACCATCTTTACGACAATTTCGAAAATCTTGTCTATAAGCCTCTGGTACCTTTTTATAAACATTTAACACAGCCTCTTTTACAACATAATAATTCTGTGATTGTACCAAATCCAGAGCTGAGAAAACCTCTTGTGCTCTGCCAACAAATGCGCTATGTACAAGTAATACCCACTTATCTTCGGGCCAACCATGCAAGGCAGCAACACGTTCAAAATGAATTAAAAAATACTCTGGTTCGGTTTCATTGAATTTAGGAACAAATTTGATTGCATCCTCTACACGAAAATGAGGATAACGTTCCTGATTGGGTCTCTGCATGAGACGCATCCGCTCATTCTCTGCCTTAAACATCTCCAAGTCTAATTTACGGCTCTCCAGGTCATACTGGCGGGCCATCGTGACATCACGAGGACACAAGAGCTCTAAATCATCCGCACTCAGTACATTGTGTTCTAACAAATAGTCAGTCACTAATGTACGAATTTCATCCTTCCGCAAGGATGACCGAATAGGGATGCAATAGTGAGCGGCTAACTCACTCCACTGGGCTTTAGTGAGACCGACCAGCGCTTCGGCTGATGGATTATCAACGAAACTTTCAACACTGAACATAATGAATCACCAAGAAGAAAAACAGGCGAAAATAAGCTAGCTAACTAGATAGGATGTACTAAACGCGTGATCAATTGCAAAAACCTGTTTCAAATCACAAAGAAGAGTACAAAAAAGTAAACACAAAGAATAGCAAAAATACCATAAATGGTCACCAAGCAAACAACAAAAGTCAAGTTACAATCTAAACAAAGACTATTGTTTATAAAACCAAAGATCACCGAAATGCACCGACTGCACAATTAAGTGACCCGGTGTCTTAATGACCAAAATGCACGAGACGTGCGTCAATTGCAATAAAAAAAAAAACAATACCAACGGGAACATGCGTTACAACGGCTAAGAAAATACACATTAAAAGTGCAACACCAAGGGAATCACATGTTACAAATGGCAAAACAAATTATTAAAAATGCTAATTGACATTTCGCACATATCCCGGTCAGGCCCCCACTTGTTACGGCTGGTATGTCACTAAGAGAATTCAGGGGAAGAGCAGCTCCGCTGAACTCTAATTCTCCCAATGCGGTAGCCAGAATTATAGACGATAAGTCAAATGGCCTGATATGAATGGCTAAATACCACGTAACAACAATCCTTGCGTTAAAAGTACTAATTGTGATTATCTAGTTTCTTCTTGTTCATTCACTGTTCATTCCATATTAAATGGTCATTAATTAGGTTAGCATAATATCATTAAATGTAAATTAAGTTTATGAGGTCTTCCATGGATGTATTTATCATTCATTATTGATAGGTACTTTCATTATTGCATTTTGTATTGCCTTTTTTATAATAAATGTATTAAAGTCTTCTTCAATTATTAATTAATATTGATTGTCACAGATTTGGTAAAATACATAAATCATGATCACAATATTTTATTTATTTCCTTCACCAAAACAAAGCACAAAAACACAAAACACAAGAAACAAGAAAATACTACCTATGCGATGTATTATTAAAATATAATATATCGCCCTAATCCTAACAAAGAAATTACCAATAAAAGAAACAGCAGCCGGCAGAGAGGTCTCGCCCAGGCCTATGGCAAAGGAGGAGTGCGATGCAATTCTGCCAAGGAAACAGGTAGCGCTCAAGACGGTGGGGGGGGCGGGAAAACGTTACTGCAGGAACTACCTAGTTCCACTAGTCCATGCTTTGCGTTAGCCCCTTTAACTAATTAATTTTACTTTACTTTAATAATAG
>NC_051423.1:4206642-4209142 GCF_015228065.2 Penaeus monodon | reverse complement strand
TTTATAAAATATATATATATATTTTGTTGTGTTGGTGGTGTTGGGGGTGTGTGTGTATTTTTATGTTTTTTTTATTTATATATATATATATTATATATTATATTTTATATATATATATTTTTGTGTGGTTGTGTGGTTGTTTGGGGTGTGGGTGTGTGTGTGTTGTGTGTTTTTTGTGTTTTTTTTCTTTTTTTTTTGTTTTTGTGTTTTTTTTTTAAAATTTATTATATATATTAAAAATATATATATATTAAAATATATATAAAAATTTTAAAATTTTTTTTTTTTTTTTTTATTAATTTATATTTAAATATATATATTTATATTTATATATAAAAAATATATTTTATATATATATTTTAATATTAAAAAATATAATTTAAATTTTTATATATATAAATTTTAAAAACATTTAATAAATTTTTTTTTTATCTTTTTTAAAAAAATAATGATATTATTAAAAATTTTATATATTAATATATATATATATATTTATATAATATATATAGTATTATATATATTTATATTATATATAATATATATATAATATATATATAATTATATATTTATCATATAAAAATCATAATAATATTTTAAAATATAATATATATATTTTTTTTAAATATTTATATATATATATATTATATATTTATATATTATATATAATTATTATAATAATTTTAAAATATTTTTAATTTTATTTATTCCCTTATTAATAGTGTAGGTTGGTTTCTTTTCTTCTATTTTTTTATTATATATTATATATATATATATATATATATATATATTTATTTATATATTATATATATAAAATATATATATTATATAAATATAAAATGTAAAAATATTATATTATAATATATATATATAAATATATATATATATATATAAATAATATATTAATATATATATTAAAATAATTTAAAAATAATAGTAATGGGGTTAATTATTTTATCTTATTTATATAAATATAATATAATAAAAGATTATAGGAAAAATTTATTTATTTTAATATATTATATATATATATATTTTATATATATATATAATTATATATTATATAATATTATAATATATATATAAATATTTAAAATTTTAAATATTATATATATATATATATATATTTATATATATATTATAATTTTAAAATAATAAAAATGAGGTTGTATGTGTGTGGGGGTTGTGTGTAAGTATGTATGTGTGTGTGTTGTGTGTGTGTTTGTGTGGTGTGGTGGTATGGACATTATGTTACGATAGATAAAAATATGTTAGAAATTTTATATGAATTACTTTTTACACCACCACACCACACACCACACACCCCCACACACACCACCAAAATTTTTATTATTTTTATTATTTTAAAAATATATTATATTTATTTTATATTTTGTGGGTTTTGTGGGGTTTTGTTGTGTTGGTGTGGTGGTTGGTGTGGTGTTGTGGTGGTGTGTTCATAAAAATATATATATTTTATATATATTATAATTATTATAAAATTATATAAATATTTATATATTTTATATATATAAAAATTATGCATATTTTATTTATATGATATACAATTTCGAAACAACACTAACACAATAACACAAGATCTCATCATTTGTTATTGCAAGGGATCCTAAAGACAGCCTTTTATAAAACACGTCCATATGACGGGACCCGTTAGGGGTAAGGAAAAGACCAAAAGCCCGGGTAGCGAGCCAGGTTCCTCTTTTTAAAAAAAAAAAAAAAAGATAAAAAAAACTCTTGCAAGGCCTCAAGGAAGATAGGGCTTTTTTGTGAGTTGTGTAAAGGGACTTTCATGTGATATATTGAAATAAAAACACCAGCTTACACAAAATGAGGCAAGTTCAGGAAGGTTTTTAAACCCTTTTCTTTGGAGGTCCCCTTTCTGTAACGTACAAAAACCGTTGCCTTTTTTTAACGCCGTTATTTTGGAAATTTAGCCCCTTATATAGCAAGGTTTTGACATGAACCTTGTAAAAAGACATATTTAAAAAAAGTATTTAACAGTGCAGTGTAAAAAAATAATGTAAAAAGAAAAAACGAAAAGTACAAAAATTTTGGTAAAAGTAAGGACTGAGAAAACCCTTAAAAATCGAAAAAAGTATTTTAAAATTGTGAACTATAATAAGGAAATATAAAAAGAATATTTGAAATACGAGCAAACCAAAAAAAATATTCTTGCCAGTGCCCTTTTAAAAGGGAAAAAAAAGGCCCAAATTTCTTTTTTAATTACTAGAACAAACACATACAAAAATTTTCACAATTTAATTACACATAAACACACACACACAAAAATACACACCACCCCAAAGCACACAACACACACACACACACACAAACACCCCAACCAAAACCAAAAACACCCCCACAAAACCCCCACAAACACAAACACAAAAAAAAACACCACACACACACCCACACAACACACACACAAACCCCAAAACCCCAAAAAACCCAAGACACACACAAAACCCCCAAAACACACACA
>NC_051423.1:4204232-4206542 GCF_015228065.2 Penaeus monodon | reverse complement strand
CCCGAAAAAAAGGAGGAAATTAAAAAAGAAAAACCTGGCATTTGGGTGCTAGCATCACCTAACGAAAAGGGGAAGTTGCATAACAAGATAAGAATCGAGCAAACAAGACTGACTCAGGGGGCCGATGATGGCTAAAAGTGAAGCACTTTGTGAAGGATGCCAAGAGCCATTAACGATCGCACTTTGTAGTGGAAAGATGTGCAACATTCTCAGACCAAAAGACGTATGTACTTGTCTCCCCCTTTATACACTGAAAAAGTATTGGGGGAGGATTGTGACATAGAGGGTCTTATTAATTTCCTTAGGGAGACAATATTTTAAATACAATTTAATGTGCATGATGTTTGTGCAATGATTTTATGCACTTAGAGCATTATATTTATGCTTTGATTTTTAATCTATTTATTGTTATTTTTAAGATATTTATTGATAGATTTTTAAAGTTTTAAACATTTTAATATTTCTAGTTAACAGGGTATTCGCCGCTAATGACCTAAGCTGTTGACGCGGCAGATAATTTTAAATAATCAATCAATCCTCTTTAAAACCTATGGTTTGATGGGTGTATTTGACCCCTAACCTACAGTTACAATTTCATGGGGGGGTGATTGATTGATTAATTTTTTAAAAGTTATATGCCTTGTCAACAGCTAAGGTCTTTTGCGGCGAATATCTTTTTAGACTGAAATGTTAAAATATCAAAAAAACGTTAAAAAATCTATCACTAAATATTTTATAAAGAGCAATAAATATATTAAAAATAAAAGCAAAAAATTTTCATGCTTTTAAATGTAAAAAAATTATTGCATAAACATTATGCAAAATAATTTTTTATTGAAAATATTAGTCTTTTTTAAGGAAAACTAATAAAAACTTCTATGCCCACAATCCTCCCCCAATTCATTTTTCAGTGTATATGGGAGAGACAAAAACATACGTCTTTCGTCTGAGAATATTACAAATCTTTCCACTACATGTGCGGCCGTTAATGGCTCTTTGCATCTCTCACAGCGTGCTTCATTTTTAGTCATCATCGTCCCATGAGTCAGTCTGTGTGCCCGATTCTTAGTCTTACTAATACAAATTCTACTTTTCGGTGGGAGGATAATGGTCAACCAACTGCCAAGGTCATCTCTAATCATTCGCAGTTTGTTTCTAGAGATATGCCTCCATTGTTCCCTCCACACGAAAAACAACAACTGATGCTGGGTTTCAAGTCTGCTTGGGGAGAGGAAAATAAGCATCACAGGCCCGAGCAGCAGGCCTTCCGATCAGCTCGCTCATTCCCAGTGATACCAACAGTTATCTTTTCACGTGCTGACATCACTGTAAGCCAATCCGAACCTTCCTCACCGCTGGATCTTTATTTTCCTTGACTGCTGCCAGGATAGCGTGTAATCCGCAGTGAAGATCGAGACAGCTAGAGAAAGACTGCCAAATGCAGTCTTCCTTCTGCTCATTGCTGCAAAGCCCATACCATTTTCTGATTTCGAACCATCTGTATTATATTGCATTTTGGTAATTAGAAGTGTGTTGAAGAAATCTCTAACTTCGCTTCGGATCTCTCCCCTTTCCCAATGCCGACCAAATCCAGCTGACTTTGCCCAAGTGGTGAAGTGCTTGGATCTAATTTTAGCTTCGTCAGACCGTTAAAAGTTAAGACTACAAGTGCACTTAGTATTTTGCGGGATTTCTTCTCACCTATCTTGGGGAGCAGCGTGCACAACCCTTTTGCGGCTTTAACAGGCGCTTATTCATAGGAAACTTGATTATGCATGTAAAGCTAATTCATCTGCAACTCCTAATGTTCTCTGAAGGTTGGACTTAGTTCATAATGAAGCTCTCAGAATTTGTACAGGGTCTTTATGTCTTCACCTGTGGAGTCCCTGTATGCTGAGTGGAGAATGTTACTTGTATACACACACCGGGACTACATGAACCTGATTACTAATTGGAAGAGATGCTATTCATTGGCAGATTTTTAAACGTTTTAATATTTCTTTCCTAATCTCACAATGTATTCGCCTTATTCAAGCATAAGGATGCCATTTCTTACATCAAAATGAAGAAACCCATTCCACAGTTACATGTAATCTGATTTCAGGCATAAACTGGAAGCTTTACGTGCTAACGGACTAACGGACGAGATTCAAGCAAAATTATATGAATTATGTTTATGTATTTAGATGAGGAAATGGAGGTTATATGTTGAAAAGATATAAATCATACCAACGAAGGAAAGACCATAACACACGAGCAGCCAAAGGCATTTCGCTGCTCTGCATCTTCAGGGAATACAAACATTACAAT
>NC_051423.1:4186732-4199232 GCF_015228065.2 Penaeus monodon | reverse complement strand
GACGAAAAGTCAAATGGCCCCTGATATGAATGGTAAATAAAAAGTAAAAAAACAACCCTTTTTTTAAAAGACAAATTGGGGGATTATCTAGTTTCTTCTTGTTCTTTAAACTTTTCCCTTTCCCTTTTAAATTTGGCCTTTAATTAGGTTAGCATAAATCTTTAAAATGTTTTTTAAATTTTAGGGGGTCTTCCTTGATGTTTTTTAATCATTCATTTTTGATAAGGAAACTTTCTTTTGCATTTTGTTTCCCTTTTTTTATAATAAATGTTTTAAAAGGTCTTCTTCAATTAAAAAAATTAATATTGATTGTCCAGTTTTGGGTAAAATACAAAAACAGATCAAAATTTTTTATTTTTTTCCCCTTTCACCAAAAAAAAGCAAAAAAAACAAAAAAAAAACACAAAACCAAAAAAATACTACCTATGGGGTGTATTTTTAAAAATATAATATATCGCCCTAATCCAAACAAAGAAATTACCAATAAAGAAAGCACCCGGGCGGGAGGGGGTCTCGCCCGGCCCTTTGGCAAAGGGAGGATGCGGGGGAAATTCCCCAAAGGGAAAAGGTACGCTCAAGCCGGGGGGGGGGGGGGAACTTTTAATTGCAGGAACAAACCTATTTCCACTAGTCGGCTTTGCGTTAGCCCCCTTTTAACTAATTAATTTTTTACTTTAATACCCCTCCCCGCAAAAAAAAAAATTTTTCTGGGGGGGGAAAAAAATTTAAAAACCCCTAGTTAGGCAAACACTTTTTTAAAATAGAGGGGGTGACAGTAGCGACTACTCCCCTCTGTCCCCCCAGTGCCCGAGTCAGGGGCCCACGTGTGCAAAATAAACCTCCGATCTTGGGGATTGCGTCCCCCGGATAGGGGTTCTGCCACAAATAGGGAAGATTTTTATTTTTGAAGGGCTGAAATGTTAGTAAAAAAACCTTAACCCCCGAATTTTCAAAACTTCACTTTTTTCAAAAAAACTTTTAACGGATTATGATCGGGTAAAAAATTTCAGAGGAGGATGGAATTTTTTTAAAATAAATTCTAAATTTTTCCCAATGGCCAAAACACTATTCCCAAACCCCTTTTTTTGGGAGGGGTGGCGAAAGACTTTTGAATGCCCTTATTTTTATAAGAAAAAAAACACACGGGGAGCAATTTACTTCCGTTCTCTGCAAGAGGACGCCCCCCCCCTTTTGTCACTAGCGCCCCACCGGGTATTGCAAAGGGTTTTTTAATTTTCAGGACCCGAAAGAGGGGGAGCCGAAAATAAGAGGGTGTTAAAGGTTTTTAAAAAGTTTGGCCCAACCCATTGACCACCTGAATCCCCCTTTTTAAGTACTCAGCAAGTTTTTTAAAAAGGGGCAGAAAACCGGGAGAGAAGTTTTACGGAATCGCTGTAGAAACCCACCCAAACCCCCCCATGGGCCCATCAACCCTTTTCTGTCTACGGGCGCGGGAAATACTGTAAAAACAGTTCCCCCTTTTGCAGCTCCCGGTGCAAACCCGGGCCCCGACCGAAAACGTGCCCCGGGAAGGTGACAGGGGCGGGGGTAAAAATTTCCCTTTTTCCCTTTTTGGTTTACCGTGAGATTGGCGGCCGCCAGGGCCGAGAAGAGCGCCCCCCAAGGGGCCCAAATTTTCCCCCCGGGGAGTCGCCCCGATTACGAGGCCCATCGGGGGAAAACAACGAACCCTTCCCATTTCCCGTGTCAGGTAATTCAGGGTCGCTAAAAGGGTTCGGGGGGGCGTTCCCACCCGAAGGGAAAAAAACCCTAACCGTAGGGGCCCGGGTTGGAGTGAAAACGCAGAAAATGGGCCCTTTCCCCCCTCTCAGTAAGGGAATTTGGGTTTGGGGACCCTGGAAAGACCGTTTCGTCGGGAAAAAACGTGCCTTCCCCAAATCACAATGATGTCACCCCATCCTGGGGAGGGGAAACGATTCCGCCACAGTTACCGCATTCACCTTCCTGTGGGTCCCACACAGACGGTAAGTACCGCTTTCTCTTGGGGAAATACAAACCCCGGGTGAGCCCCGGGGGTAAGGTGGTAATGAAAGATCCCCTTTTTTTTCAGGCGTTGAACCCCCTGCCCTTTGGAAGGGCCCCCTTTTTCGGGATTGAGGGGATAGGGCTTGGGGACTGGGTTTAGATCCCTATCTCAAAAATCGGTTCCCGCAATGGGGAAAACGAGGTACATCACTTTAAAAAGTTTTCCATACTCCCGTAGAAGAGAACCCAAAGTTTGCGCTTGGGGAGCAGAAAGATGTTTTAAATTTATCATCCAAATTTAAACTAAGATAACTGAGTTGGGGGAGATTTGGTTCTACCATAGAAAAGATTTTTATTATGTTTTACTTTCGACGTTAAAAAGGGACAAACCCGGAAAAACCCCTCTTTACATTTTCCATTTTTTTCCTTTAAAAACCCCCTTTATGTACTTTTTTAGGAAAGGGTTTACATTTTACGACGTTGTTTCTTTCGTCTCTTAGGGGGTTTAAATTTAAAATTAAAATCACAGGTTTGTTTTTTTAAAACCCGGGAAAGGACCCGGGATATCGAGTTTAAAAGGGGGGTTAGCAAAGGTAAACAAGGCCAAAACAAAAACCCCCCTTATTTAAAACTTTTCTTTATATTTTTACTTTATCAAAATGGGTTTTTATTTGGCCCGAGCTTTACCCAAAAATTTTGGGGCCCTTTTAAAAAAGCCGTTTTAATCTATGTTTTTTAAATTTTTTTCCCCAAAGGGAGTCATAGGGAATTTTTTTCCTTTCCCCATTTAACCAAAAACTCATTTAAAAACCTTTTTAGTGGTCCCCCCCACTTCAAAGGCCCTAAATTAATTGAAAAGGTGAATACCTAAAATCCTTGAAAAACCCCCCCCCACCGAAAAAAGAAACAAAACTACCTTTTGTCCCACTTTAAAACCGTCTCTAAACAAAAAGGGTTTAAACATTGGGCTTTTTTGATTTTAGGAAAACCCCTTTTAAGTAACCCCTTTCCCCCTTTAGGATGATATACGTGGATCTGCAATGGGTTATACCCAAGGACTTATGACTTGGTCATACAGGGGCGGACGTAAAATTGACCCTTGAACTGACTGTAATCGGTAGGCAGACCCCCCTGGGGAAAAAATTTATCAAGGCTTTTACAAAATTTTTAGTAGGGAAAGGGGTCTGAAAGGGGAAAACTTCAGGATATTGGTGGGGGCCCTCAATTATAGTTAACAGGAAATTGTTTTCCCCCGGTTTTGGGCTTTGGGGGGGCCTAACATTCAAAAACCCCCTTTTTCTGAAAAGGGGTCTCTTAACAGGGATAGGTGCAAGGGATAGGTTTTTTTGCTACTCCTTGGTTTTCCCTTTTTCTTGACAGATAGGCCCCGATTGGCCAAAAAACACTAATTCTCTTCATTTTCGGCCAATAAAAAGAGCAAAATCTTTTAATAAATTTTCTTGGGCTCCCCAATGACCCTAAGGCATGTGCAATTTCCCAAAACATTTGAAAAGGGCTTGGGAATTTCAATCTGATGTACAGTCTTTTTTGTATCGTCGCAGAAAATTATTTGGGCTTAATTTACGCATAAGAAAAGCCTCCCTGGGGAAAAGTTCCCCGGATGGGAATTTTCAAGTTCAATTTTCGGAAGCCAAACATAAAAAACTTTCCAAAACGGAAATTTAGTTTGTTCTTCAAATTTGTTTTTTCCCTTTTGTAAATGGGTGCCCTTTTAAATTCACTATATAAATTATCAGATTTAAATTTACTTTAAATTTAGCAGAGGAATCGAAAAAATCAATAGAGTAAAAATTTCCCCGTAAATTTAAAAAAGGCTCTCATCTGACAAAGTAGTACCCGGGTTTGGGAAGCGCTTCGATAGGAGGGGAGGGTTTTACGAAATTTCACTCCGGGGGACACCACGCAGGGAAGGGGGTCGGGATCCCCCCTCTCTAAATCTACGTTTGTTTTTTTTTCGCGGGGAAAAAAAATGAAACCAAAAAGGGGAAGGGCCCCACCTTTTCCCAACGAGGGTCATTAACCCCTAAGAAAAGAAATGCCACACTTGGGATTTCCCACAACCAAAACCCCAATCTTACAAAACCGGGGAAATTAAATCAGATTTTTAGGAAACTTTAAAAAATGGGTATGCTCTTGGCCCCCAAATCCATTGATAAATTTCCCTGTCTCCAGTGTAAAAATAGGGGTTTTGGGAAAAGCCCTTTGAGCACCAAGATTTCTGCACCGATTCCCCCTTGTATAGTGACTGGGGAAACGGCCGATTATCACATAATAAACCTTTTAAACAAAAAGGGGTTTAAAAAGAAGGAGTCCCCAATTTTCAGATTCTGTAAGGAAAAAAGGGGGAAAGCCCCCGATCAAATTTTTCCCCCCTGTATTTAGATGCAACCCCCTTTTTTATTAATAGATTTTCGTGAAAAAAGCTTTTTTTATGGGCAGAACGCTTATTTGCCAAAATTAAAAAATTTCATGAAAACCCGTTTCTTGCAAAACGGGAAAAAGAAAAATTCTCACCGCCCCGGGGGCAATATTCCTACTCTCACCACCTGTTTTTTGACGACTTTTTCATTTACAGTCCTGTGGGTCTTGGGGGTCAGTCCTCCCCGGTACTATACTCCATCCTCTTACTATTGCTGGGTTTTTTCGGGAAGGAAAGGTTTATTTTGATCGCAATAGTAGTTGGGTTGTGAGAGGAAATGATCGGGGGCACTTAAACCCACCTCGGCTAATGTGGCAGAAAACGGCCCTCAATGTGAAGGAAAACCCTTTCAGGCATGCCCTTCTTTTTATCTTCGATTTTAAAGAATTTTTCCAATAATTTTTCGTACTCGAGTCATCAAATTCAATCCCCGGGCCCCCTTTTAACAATAGTTTTCTTCGGGGGGATAAAAATTTAACAAAAGTTTGTTTTCCATCTTTTGACAATTTTTGAAAAACTTGTCTATAATCCTCGGTACCTTTTTATAAACATTTAACACAGCCTTTTTTTACAAATAATAAATTTTGTGATTGGAAACCAAAACCCGAGCTGAGAAACCCCTTGTGCTCTGGGAACCAAAAGCGCTATTACAAATAATACCCACTATCTTGGGGCCAAACCCTCAAAGGGACAAAAACGTTCCAAAAAGAAATTTAAAAAAAACTCTGGTTCGGTTTTTTATTGAATTTTGGAACAAATTTTATTGCAATCCCTACACGAAAAAAGAGGGGTAACGTTCCTGATTGGGGCTCTCATGAACGCATCGCTCATTCTCTGCCTAAAAAATCTCCCAAATCTAAATTTTCGGCTCTCCAGGTCATACGGCGGGCATCCCTTTCCCTCAGAGGGGAAAACCCAAACTCTAAATTCCGCCCCTCAGACATTGGGGGTTTTAACAAATAGTCAGTCACTAATTACGAAATTTTTCCTTCCCCAAGGGTGACCAATAGGGATGCAATAGTGGCGGGGTAACCCCACCCACTGGGGTTTTTTGAGACCCCACCAGCGCTTTGGCTGATGGGTTTTCAACGAAAAATTTTAACACTGAAAAAATGAATCACCAAGAAAAAAAACAGGGGAAAATAAGTAGCTAACTAGATAGGAGTACTTAAAAGCGTGATCAATTGCAAAAACCCGTTTCAAATCACAAAGAAAGGAGTACAAAAAAGTAAACAAAAGAATAGCCAAAAAACCATAAAATGGTCACCAAACCAAAAAAACAAAGTCAAATTTCAATTAAAAAAAAGGGGCTATTGTTTTTTTAAAACCAAAAAATCACCGAAATGCCAAAACCCACTGCACCAATTTAAATGACCCGGTTTTCTTAATGACCAAAATTTCACGAGACGTGCGTTTAATTGCAATAAAAAAAAAAAAAAATACCAAAGGGGAAAATGCGTTACAAAAAGGCTAAGAAAAAAAACATTAAAAATGCAAACCAAGGGAAACACATGTTACCCAAAAAGGGAAAAAAATTATTAACAAAAAGCTAATTGGGCATTTCACATTTTCCCCGGGCAGGCCCCCCCTTGTTACGGGTGGGATGTCACTAAGAGAATTTAGGGAAGAGCAGCTCCGCGAACCCTTTTTTTCCCAAGCGGTAGCCAAATTATAGACGATAAGTCAAAAAGTTTTTTTTTATGAATGGGCTAAATACCACTTAAAACAAACCTTGCGTTAAAATACAATTGGGGATTTCTAGTTTCTTCTTGGTTTCATTCATGTTCATTCCATTTAAAAGGTCATTTAAATTTGGTTTGCTAGTATCTTAAAAGTTAATTTTAATTTTAAAGTGTCTTCCTTGATTTTTTTTATCATTCATTATTTTAAAGGGACCTTTATTTTTTTGCATTTTTTATTGCCTTTTTTAATAAAGGGATTAAAATCTTCTTTAATTATTAAATTTTAAAATTGGGTTTCACAGATTTGGTAAAAACATAAAACAGGCACAAAAATTTTATTTATTTCCCTTTACCAAAAAAAAGCACAAAAAAACAAAACAAGAAAAAAAGAAATATAAACCCATGCGATTTTTATTTAAAAATAATATACGCCCCAAACCAACAAAAATTACCAAAAAAGAAACGCCGCCGGCAGAGAGGTCCGCCCAGGCCTATTTGGGAAAGGGGGATGCGATGCAAACGCCCAAAGGGAAAAGGGAGCGCTCAAAACGGTTTTGGGGGGGGGGGGAACGTTTCTGCAGGAAATACCAGTTCCACCAGTCCAGCTTTGCGTTGCCCCCTTTTAACTAATTAATTTTACTTTACTTTAATAATATATATAATATATATAATAATATATATATATATATAATATATATATTTGTGTGTGATATATATATATATATACTATATATATTATATATATATATATATATATATATATATATATATATATATATATATATATATATATATATTTATATATATGCATATATCATTATACACAATATGCATACAATATTATATATAATATTATATTAATATATATGTGTGTGTGTGTGTGTGTGTGTGTGTGTGTGTGTGTGTGTGTGTGTGTGTATGTGTGTGTGTGTGTGTGTGTGTGTGTGTGTGTGTGTGTGTGTGTGTGTGTGTGTGTGTGTGTGTGTGTGTGTGTGTGTGTGTGTGTGTGTGCTCTGTACGCCCATGTGTGTTGGAGGGAAGCGAAGGTGAGCGTAATTATTCTGACCCCGACTGCGGCTGAACTGAAATATTCATCGGGGCGTTAAACTGCCGGCCGAGAAGCCCCGCGGCGAGGGGCAACACCTGGCTGTAGTTGAGACGTTTCATCCCACCGACTCGCTCTCTCCACTACTAGAGGAGGGGAGTTTTTCTTTTCTTTTTTTTTCTTCTTCGTGTATTTTAGGTGTATTTAAAGGGTCACATTGCAGAGTAAATGGTGTGTGAGATATTCACCTTCATTTACATGTGTATTTATCTTTCATCTGTTCATACTTTTCTCTCCCTTTTAACACTTATTTCTATCACTGTATACTCACAAAATTAATAATAATTAATAATAATGATAACAATAACAATAATAACAATAACATCCCTACTACAATAACACGTTTCCCTTCATCCTCGCCCCAAACCTCGCAGTCCCGGGAGGTGTGTGCTTTTGCCTTTGCTCTTGGTCACACGCACTCACTCAAGAGGACCCTGACCTCGCCCGCCCCCTACCCTCCCCTACCAGGCGCGGGCGGGGTCGTTTGCAAAGTGTGCGCTTATTGGTCTGTCTGGCGTTCATCCCCTTTTTATGGCAGGAAAACCCTCCCCTGCGTTGGGCAAGGGAGGGGGGGGGGGCAAGGAATAAGCGGGTGAAAGGGAAAAAACGAAGAAAAGAGAAGGTTGGAGATGAAGATTGGGGGTTAAGGAAGAATTTGGGGGAAAAAGAAATAGAGAAAGAAGGGTGGAGGAAGGAAGAAGAGGTGTGAGACTGGGAAAAATCGAGGGAAAAAAGGGAGGAAGAAAAAGAGAAAGCAGAAGAGGGATGAAGGTGGAGAGATGGAAGAACAGGGTAAAAAAAAAGAGAGATAGATAGATAGATAGATAGAAAAGGGGAGAGAGAGAGAGAGAGTATGAGAGAGAGAAGAGAGAGAGAGGAGAGTATGCGAAGGAGAGAGAGAGAAGAGATGAGAGAGAGAAGAAGAGAGAGGAGAGAGAGAGAGAGAGAGAGAGGATAGAGGGGGAGAGGGGGAGAGAGAGAGAAGAGGTAAAAAGGGAGAGAGAGAGAGGGAGAGAGAGAGACGGGTGAAAAAGAGGGAGAGGAAGAGAGAAAAAGGAAGAGGAGAGAGAGTTTTTTGGAGAGAGAAGAGGGAGGAGAGAGAGGAGGAGGAGAAAGGGTTGGAAGAGAGAGGGAGAATAAGAGAGGGGGGCGGGGGGTATGAGAGAGGGGAGAGAGAGAGAGGGGGGAGAGTAGGGGGAGGGGAGAGAGGGAGGGAGAGAAGAATAAAGATTGCAGTTTACAAAAAAAAATTTAGTGGGGGCATGCAGAAAATGTGTAAATGTGAGGAAAAATCAGTTAATAAATAATAAATAATAATAAAATAATAAAAATTTAAATAATAAAAAAAGTAATATAATAATTATAAATAATAAAATGATAATGAAATAATAAAATAAGATATAAAAATAATAATAATAATAATAATAATAATAGTAATAATGATAATAATAAAAAATATTAAAAATGATAAAATAAATAAAAATAATAATAATAATAATAAAAAAATAAAAATAATAATAATAATAGAAATAATGAAATGATGTAATAATAATAATAACAATAATATAATATAAAATAATGTAATAATAAAAATATGATAATTATAATAATAATAAAATATATAAAAATTTAATTAAAAATAAAAATAATAATCCCCGAAAATAATAATAATAATAAAAAATAATAATAATAATAATAACAATGAAATAAAATAAAAAAGGAAATAATATAAGGGAACATAAGAAAATAAAAAAACGTACTAGGGCAAACCGTAAGGAAATGGATGCAAAAAAATTAAAAAAGAAAGAAAAAAAAGGGAATGGGAAAAATGTAAAATACGAATACAGTTATAAAGACCAAAAAAATCTAGAATCGTTTAAAAAGACACTTTTTAAAAAGGTCGGCGAAGCAAGGAATGGACGAATTAAGGAGTGTGAAGAAAAAAACAAGAAAGACGAAAAAAGAAAGAAAAAAGGAAGGGGGAAAAGGAAAAAAGGACAAGATTTTATAAAAGTTACCCTTTTTTTTTTGTTTTTTCTGTAAAAAAAAAAATTGAAGGGGGGGTTTTTTTTTTTTTTTATCTTTTATTTTTTTCCTTTTCCCCCTTTCCCCTTCCTCTCTTTTCCCCCCCCCCCCTCTTCCCCCTTCTCTTTCCCCCTCTTTTTCTTTCTTCCCCTCTCCCCCCTCCTCTCTCTCTTTCCTCTTCCCCTCCTCTCTCTTCTCCCTTTTCCCCCCCCTTTTTTCTTCTTCTATTTTTTCCCCCCTTTTCCCCCCCCTCTCTTCTTTGCTGTGCTTAGCTATCATGGCATTCGGGTATCAATTTTGGTCGAAATGCCACATGGCTGGAAAGTTTCAGGACTTTCAGAAAATGTCTGGAATTGGTCGTTTTTTGACCTGAAGGGGCGGGGTCAGCACGCCCAAGAAACTCTGATATGCAAAGTAAAGAGGTTTTTTTGGGCAAGAGCGTCTCGTGTTCTTTTACGCAAAATTTCGAGCAACCGGTGTTTAGATTCCACGCACCATGTGGCTAAAATTCCCCCCTCCCCCCCGTGTGTTGATCTCAGGAAAAAAATTTTTTAAATCTTTTTGTGGGGGGGGGGGGGTTTTTTTTTTTTCTACATTGGTGCGGTTTTGGTGAAAAAAATTTTTGAAACCCCATTTGAAAAATTTATTAATAAAAAAAAAAAAAAAAAAAAAAAAAAAAAAAAATTTTATAATATATTTAAAAAATTTTATATTAAATAAAAAAAAAAATAAAAAAGGGAAAAGATATTTTTATTTATTATAAATTTGAAACAAAAAAAACAGGGTTTTTTGGGTGGAAGAAAAAGATATATTATTATATATAATATATTATAAAATATATTATATATAATATTATTTTTTTTTTTTTTTTTGTTTTTTTTTTTTTTTTTTTTTTTTTTTTTAACATTTATATATTTTTAAAAATATATTTATATAATTATATATATATATATATATAATATTATATATATTATTATATATATATATTATAAAAATATCATTCGGAGACGGAAATAGGAAGGGCAACAATTTAAATTCTTCTTGGGTAACTGTTACTTACAAAAAAAAAGAAAAAAAAAACGCATGATGTCAGTAACAATGACGTCACCCTTTTAGCGCACCAATTAAAAAAAAAAAAAAAACGAAGGAAAAAAAAAAGAAAAGAAGGAAAAAAGAAGAAGAAAAGAAAAAAAAAAAAAAAGAAAGAAAAAAAAAAAAAAAAAAAAAATAATATATAATTTATAAAATATTATATATTATTTATAATATATAATAATATATATATATATATATAATTAATTAATTATTTTTAATTTAATAAATATTATTTTTTTAATTTTTTATCTTATACTAATGAGATGATAACATCATCATATTTATTGTTATTATGATTCCTTTTTATTCGTCTGTTTATTTACCGCAATTAACTGCTTTACATTTTTTTAAAATATGTATGGCTTCTTGGAGTATCCCACAGCTGCCAGTATTTTTTGCTTTTCTAGGCCTGAATGCAGTAGAGTTATGATAGCTCCACCTAGCCATTCATCACAAGCGGAAACTTGACCCACCAAGTTTTGCAAAATTTTTAAGCATAATGATACCTTGACTCTAAAAATAGGCCTACTGATCGTTCCAGACTGATTGAGTAATGGTTGACAAGCAAAGAGACCTTGCTTCGCTAAATTTAGGCTGCTGGGTTAAGGCACTCACAGAAATATGTCTGTGTGGACGTATGTCTGTTCTCTCTCTCTGTCACAACATCCCTCTCTCTCTCGCGCTCTTTCTCCCTCTCCCTCTCGCTCGCTCACATTAACTTCTTCCGAGTGGCTGCAGTGTACTATGTGTGCGTGTGTGTGTGTATGTGTGTGTGTGTGTGTGTGTGTGTGTGTGTGTGGGTGTATGTCTGTGTGTGTATGTGTGTGTGTGTGTGTGTGTGTTATATATATATATATATATATATATATATTTATTATATTTCTTATTTATATTTATATATACAAAGATGTGTATATATTTGCATATTTTTATACACAAGATATATACACATATTACACATATATATACTTATGTATAAACATATATATTTATCTATATATACATAAATTTACACACAAATACATCGATATATTTACATAATCATATATATATATATATATATATATATATATATATATTATAATATATATATATATATATATATATATATATACATCCATACATGCATATGTTATATATAAATATATATATATATATATATATATAAATATATATATATATATATATATATATATATATATATATATAACTAAACATAGATGTGTATATGTATATATATATATATATATATATATATATATATATATATAAAATATATATATATATAATTATATATTTTATATATATGCATCATACAAAAATTTATAATACATATATATTAAATATTATATATATTTATTATATATATAATATATATTATTATTTTAATGTGTGTGTGTGTGTGTGTTGTGTGTGTGTGTGTGTGTGTGTGTGTGTATGTGTGTGCGTGTTTGTGTATGTGTGTGTTTTGTGTAGACATATATGCATATTTATATTTATATATATACATATATGTATATATATCTATAAATATTCATATATATATATATACACACATGCACACACAGACACACACACACACGCGCGCGCGCGCACTCGCAATTAAATCACACACACATATATATACTTTTAGGATTTTGTGAGTATATTTTCCAAATATATATATATATATATATATATATATATATATATATTATTATATAATATATATATATGTGTGTGTGTGTGTGTGTGTGTGTGTGTGTGTGTGTGTGTGTGTGTGTGTGTTTGTGTGTATGTATGTATATGTATACATGTGCGGGTGCGTAAGTGTGTATAAGTCTGTGTGAAATTTATGCATTGTAAGCTTTACTATACCTAAATAGGGAAAAATATTTCTTGATTTTCTGTTGTTATAAAACATACCAGGAAGTAAAAAATATTCTTTTTTTCACTTGATCGTCTTAATAAATAAATAAGTATATAATTTACAAATGGTCCATGTCAGTTAACAGTGGTCAAGATTCCAAAGGGATGTTTACTTGGACTCGTTGGAGCCGTAGGTGTAGACTGGCCTTGGTGGCCTGTACTCCCGGGACTCGAAGGAAGCAGACTCGAAGGAAGCAGACTCATACGAGTCGGGGAAACGAGCCTCGCCCTCGTAGTTCACATCAGCCACGTAGCCGGA
>NC_051423.1:4178543-4181632 GCF_015228065.2 Penaeus monodon | reverse complement strand
ATGCAAATAATTTTTTATTGAAAATATTATTCTTCTTAAGGAAACTAATAAAAACTTCTATGTCACAATCCTCCTCCAATTCATTTTTCAGTGTATATGGGAGAGACAAAAACATACGTCTTTCGTCTGAGAATATTACAAATCTTTCCACTACATGTGCGGCCGTTAATGGCTCTTTGCATCTCTCACAGCGTGCTTCACTTTTAGTCATCATCGTCCCATGAGTCAGTCTTGTGTGCCCGATTCTTAGTCTTACTAATACAACTTCTACTTTTCGGTTGGGATGGATAATGGTCAACCAACTGCCAAGGTCATCTCTAATCATTCGCAGTTTGTTTCTAGAGATATGCCTCCATTGTTCCCTCCATCACGAAAACAACAACTGATGCTGGGTTTCAAGTCTGCTTGTGGGAGAGGAAAATAAGCATCACAGGCCTGAGCAGCAGGCCTTCCGATCAGCTCGCTCATTCCCAGTGATACCAACAGTTATCTTTTCACGTGCTGACATCACTGTAAGCCAATCCTGAACCTTCCTCACCGCTGGATCTTTAGTTACCTTGACTGCTGCCAGGATAGCGTGTAAGTCCGCAGTGAAGATCGAGGCAGCTAGAGAAAGACTGCCAAATGCAGTCTTCCTTCTGCTCATTGCTGCAAAGCCCATACCATTTTCTGATTTCGAACCATCTGTATATATATTGCATTTTGGTAATTAGAAGTGTGTTGAAGAAATCTCTAACTTCTGCTTCGGATCTCTCCCCTTTCCCAATGCCGACCAAATCCAGCTCGACTTCATTAGTCCAAGGGTGGAATTGGGCAATTCCAACAACCAGAACCTTAGTGAGATTTAAATTAAAATCTTCCACAAGATTCCTCATTCTTCTTACCCATAGGATCGGCTATCCTCAAGGGAGTTGAAAACTAATTTGGATGTAGGAGATCCCGGAATCCTTTGTAGTCTCATGTAGTAAATCAGGTTCATGTAGTCCCGATGTAATGAATGAGGTGATTCTTTACTCTTAGGATACAAGGACTCTACAGGTGGAGAACTGAAAGCCCCTGTACAGATTCTGAGAGCTTCATTATGAACGAAGTCCAAAATCCGAAGAACATTAGGAGTTGCAGATGAATAAACCTCACATCCATGGTCAAGTTTATTACAAATAAATGTTGGTAAAGCCGCAGAAACGTTGTGCGATCTGTACCCCAAGATAAATGTGAAAGAACCCACAAAATACTGTGCTTTTGTAGCTTCCACTTTTAACTGTTTGATGAGAGGCACCCATGTAAGCCTCCAGTCAAAAATTAGACCCAAATACAGGGAAGAATGGGGCTTTCCTCGTTTACGGAAATGCAAAGCCATGGTCATGCTTGGAGAAAACTTGAACCCATGGTATGTTCCCTACTGCACAACCTGACTTATTGCAGTCTGCATGTGTCCTTGCACATCCTGTAAGCTTCCTCCTGAGCAATACAGTGTAAAGTCATCCACTTACAGATTACATGTGACAGCACTTGGAACGACCTTTACGATGTCATTTATAGCAATGGCATGCAGGTCACACTTAAGAATCCCTAGTGGGACCCCTTCCAGCTGATCTTCCAGGTTAGAGAAGCTTTCCCACCTGAACTCTAAATTTCGTGTCAGCAAGGAGGTTTTGTATGGACCAGTATCATACAGCTTTATGAGTATGCCATGTTTTCTAAGAAGTACTGTAAGCCTTTTCAATGTCAAAGAAGACTGCTAACATGTGATGTCGCTGTGCGAAGGAATTCTGTATAGCAGTTTCCATCCTTCCAAGTGCATCTGTGCATCTTTCTAAACCAATATTGATATGGGGTCAGTATGTTTTCCTTTTCTAGCAACCATGTCAACCTGAAGTTTACCATTTTCTCCGTCAGCTTGCAGATGCAGCTGATGAGAGAAATTGGTCTGTAATTCCATGGTGTGCAAGCATCCTTGCCAAGTTTAGGGACAGGAATGAATAATCTCTTTCTATGTGGATGCTACTGTGCCCTCCCTATAGTTCCTATAGAATAGGTCCAACAGGAACTTTTGGGAGATCTACAGTAAGTGAGATATCATTTGGTATGGAATATCGTCAGTTCCATGGGCCGTCTTACAACAGAGCTGCAAAATAGAGTCCATCTCCTTGCGCAAAAATGGCAAGTTGTATGGAAGTTCTGCTGCAGTGCTACTGAAGAACGACATTTGGTGTCGTTCCTGTTCAGCCCAAAGGGTGGAGAATCAGGCAGTGTAAGATGCTTCAGAGGAAATCTCTGCTATAGATTTAGGTAGCTCATTTGCAACGTTTTTTTTTTCTGTGAGGACTATGCCATCTATCTTCAGAACAGGTGGTGACGTAGATGTTCTCTTTCCAGCAATCTTACGTACCTTGTCCCATACCTATTCTAAGGAGGTACCAGAGTTAATTGAGGAGACATACTGTCTCCACGACGTCCGTCTAGCCTCATGGTGGGTGAGATGAAGTATTCTAATTTGTATGCTTTCTACAAATGGCAAGAATGAAAATCGGAATGCCTCATGGACTCTCGGACCAGTTAAGAATGAGAACAGTGCTCTTCAATCCATAAAGATCTTACCTGGTAAATATGAAAGGATTTAATACATATCTTCAAGTGAAGACCATTGATGGCTTGTCCTTGTGAAATGCATCACAAGATAATTGAGGTGTGTCGGGATCCTCGAATCATTCCGCAATGAGGTGGTAGCCTTATAATTGATTTTTTGTCATCAGATGAGTGATCTCTGACATTCCTGGGGCTCACGTCACATGTTCTCCTCACAAAACACTTAATCAGTGCAAGGGAATTTACTTTTCACCGAGACCTGATGAGGTATTCTGAGGAGAATCTGTTAATGGAGACAAAAAAAATTAAGGTAATGGCAGACAAAAATAATGGAGACAATAAAAATTAAGGTAATGGCAGTAAAGCGCTTTAAGAGGGAAGTTTTTACTTCCGGAATTGGTTAAGTTACCACCTCAAGGTAAACCCATATGCCCAACTTTAAGCAGTGCTTCCTCTGGCGAGATTATGGGCATGGAGCACTCTTGCCGTCTTGAGAAGAA
>NC_051423.1:4128543-4141043 GCF_015228065.2 Penaeus monodon | reverse complement strand
TGTGTGTATATATATATGTGTGTGTGTGTGTGTGTGTGACGTGTGCTGTCACATACACACAGTATCCAGGCTGTATCTAGGCTATACCCATTTTTTTCCATGAAAGTCCACAAATAATATCATGACTATAGGTCATGATATTACCTCACTTTTCTGTTTAAGCGGTAAAGAGATGGGACTTCCGGTTAAACATAAAAGAAAAGCCTCTCCTCATCGTATTTACGACCCTAGATATTAAAGAATAACAACGGATCAACAGCGTCATGTACTAAATAAAAATTATATATATTGTCATACAATCACTCTGCAAACACACAGATATTCTAGCCATCCCTCTCCTGTTGGAATGAGCTTTCAAACTGCAGGCTTCATGGCACGACTATCTGCATGACCTCCATCGGAGCAAGGTCAGGGTCACGAACAATGGGCCGAAAGGTCACGAAGTCGTAGGGCGGGGCTGCCATCCCAGTTCGTCTTGAAGCTTAAGGTAACGGGCATTGCAGTGGTCTAGTTACTTCACCGTAGTTATTTCCCCTTAAGTAATGCGGAGAAAGTTGTAAGTGAGGAAAGAGGGAGGGAAGCGCGGAGACAAACAAAGGAAAAGTGAAAGGGAATAGTTTCACCCAGGGACGAGGGATAATGCACATGAGTAAAGATAACAGTTCGTCTTTGATTTGTTAATCTTTGAAAGAAAATGTGTCTGCTTGTGTATAAATCCGCCCGCGCGTGCGTGTGTGTGTGTATGCGTGTATGTGCGTGTGTGTGTGTGTATGTGTGTGTGTGTGTGTGTGTGTGTGTGTGTGTGTGTGTGTGTGTGTGTGTGTGTGTGTGTGTGTGTGTGTGTGTGTGTGTGTGTGTGTGTGTGTGTGTGTGTGTGTGTGTCGGGTTGTTTATCTTTTCAGCCTTTCATGTCGACCACAAGTAGTCAAGAATATTTTAAATCTAGTTACTAAAGCTATATTACATACAAAGGTATCCTAACTCAGCGGATGCGTTATATGATTTTTTTCTAATATGTCAATCTTTTTCAATTAATTTCTAATTCAGAGGAAAAACTGGCAACTCATCTTAGACTCTTGAGTACTCTTCTTTTTTTTTTTAAGATGTTCGGCGCCTATAACTTCTCTCTCTCTCTCTCTCTCTCTCTCTCTCTCTCTCTCTCTCTCTCTCTCTCTCCTAAGAATAAGTCCGATATGGGTAGCTTAACCTCGCCCGGGCTATGTCATGAGGGGGGCCCGGCCTGTGTCGACTAATGCCGACTCGCTCACGTGTGTCAGCTGGTGCTGACTCGGCGGAACCTAGTCCTTACCCGCCGTGGTGCCCAGCCACAGCAGTAAACTCCGGGCGACAATTGCAACTTCTCGTGCCTGGGTGGGGCGACCCCTCGGATGGGAGTCCGACACGTTACCACTGTACTAGCCCGGAGGCTGACCCCTCGGATGCTATCTCTCTGTATAAATGTGTGTATGTGTGCGTGTACTTCACGTATATGTTTAACAGAAGAAGCTTGGCGAATCAGAGTACCCCCGAGTTCGGAGTGAGTTGGCACTTTGTCGTGAGATTGAACGACGTGTAGTTCTGTGGTTACCCAATCTTTTTTTCCGCCCTTGCTCCCCTTACTTCTAATGTTTTCGAAGCCATTCGTACCCCTTCATAACAGTTTAATGCATGTGGAAATATTTGATAAGTTTGCATTAGGTAATTACGTAGGTAATCACGATAGATACTTTGCTTTATGTAGAATGTGCTTCCCTATTGACGGTTATAATCATTGAATAATCTATCAATAAATTTTAATAAGGAAGTCGTAAGCTTAGCATCAAGTGATGTAATATGATCCATGTAAATGAATGAATCTATCAAGAATATCTATATCTATATATGTATGGATGTATATCTGCATGAGAGTGTATGTGCTAAGAGAGAGAGATGGGTGAATTGGTAAAATGAAACTTTTCTTTCAAATTGCTTTTGTATAGAGAGAATACATAGAATCTATAAATAAATAATTTCATATTTATGGTTTCTGGTCAAGAATATGGAGGCTGTTTACTTTGACTCGTTGGAGTCATAGGTGTAGACTGGCCTTGGTGGCCTGTACTCCCGGGACTCGAAGGAGGCAGACTCGTAAGAGTCAGGGAAACGAGCTTCGCCCTCGTAGTTCACCTCAGCCACGTAGCCATCGTCGCCGTCAACGAAGTACTTGACATTCTGCAGACGGGTATCGGGAAGCCTCACGTAGTAGGATCCCTGAGTGTGTTCACCGTCACGGGCTTCCTCGTGGCCGAAGTCGTTGCCGGAGTCTTCGTGCTGAACGGCATAACTGAAGTCGTACTTGGCCTCTCCCGACTCGTAAGACTCGAATGACTCCTCGGAGGAATCCTTTTATTGAAAAAGAATTTCATGAGTAATCTTGCAGATGAAACGGTTTTATGTATATATACTTAGATACTTATAACGAAAGAGAAATGCACAATACATATTTGCAAAAAAAATATATATCTATTGCTATGAAGACATCGACTCATTGATGGATAGGCGGATTACATATAGACACATATATGCTTATATATATATATATATATATATATATATATATATATATATGTGTGTGTGTGTGTGTGTGTGTGTGTGTGTGTGTGTGTGTGTGTGTGTGTGTTTATATGAAATATTAGTAGAATAATTACAAAGAACTTACTCGAGGAGGTCCGTAAGAGAAGATCTCACGGCTGTCTGCAGCAACAACGGCTGCCAGACCGAGGAGGATGAAAATCTGTGGGAAAAAAATACTTTTTCAATTGAATTGTCGTTATCATTATTATGTTCTTTGTTATAATTTTCAATCATATAAAATTGCTATTATCGTTATTATTAATATTATCGTACCTTTCTCAGAACGTTCTTATACTATCCACTCCAGTTGCTTTTACGTACCTTAGTGTTCATGATTCTGGCTTCTCAAGGAATGAATACTGAAACCTCTAACATTGCCCCTTATATACTGCGATACTTATCAAGCGGGGCACGTTTTTATACGTTCCATTTTGTGTGCAATGCTTAGTCCATGGAGTTCCTTGTCAACTGAATGGACCTTGTAAAGGCCAGTCTCTTGATTTTGTATTTTAGAGGTGATTATATTGTACATCATATGCCTATCTATTTCTAAAGTTAGATATGTAGATGCACACATACATACGTATATATCATTGATACAAGGATACATAGATAGATATGAACTTATAAATGAAATATCATACACACAAAAATATATTATATATTTATATATTTATTAATTTATTAATTTATATATATGTACACATTAATTGGTAGATTTATATATGCTCACGTGCGCAAACATACACACATATACAGGCGCAGACACACACACACACACACACACACACACACACACACACATGTGTGTGTATATATATATATGTGTGTATATATTATTTTATTTGTTTATTTGTATTTGTTTAATTGTTTATAAAGTGACACACTGTTTCGCTTTCATTACTCTAATCATAACTGACATTAATATCACAGCTATCTCAACCGTGTATAGAAAAAATAAATCTTAGTCTTGCTTGCCTCATAACAGATAGTTCCGTCAACTGGCTGGAGTAGAGTATGACAACTGAATAAGTCAATAGCCTAGGATAGCCAAGCAAGAGCATTTGTCTTGGGTAGCCATGGAGCGAGTTTTAGCTATCAAAACCAGTAGTCTCGGGATAAAATGATACCGCAATGAACCGTTAGAAAATATAATACGTACATTTTCAATATCACTTTCATCACGAGATTCCCACTTCACTTCACAGTGCTTTAAAGCTTCATTTCATCTATTTCACATTCTTTCATGGATTTCACCATCACAAAATCTAAGCATGTAAATATAAAATGCAAATATAAGCTTACTGACAAAGTGTTTGGATGTAGACTAGAGTGGCATACCATACAATGATATGCCACGACACATGAGTTAGATAAGTCGAACTGCCATTTTTACGCACAGTATACGAACAACAAGTACGTTGGTGATTATACATTAAATATCGTGAAACCTCTACTGCAACACCAAATACCTTTCCCAAAGTTCCGAATTTCAAAGTACAAGTGGGATTTCAATCAAATGTGTAAATATGTGTGTGTGCGGTACCGAGGTTAATACATGCTGAATACTTTGTTTCACTCAGTAATATCTGTCTACATGAGATTATCATGAACGGCACTGGAGTACCAGGATCAGCAGTTTGACGAGTCTGTGTTAATAAAAATCGTGAGTATTCCCTGTGGAAAGGTAGTATTTATAGAGAAAAGCTTAAAATCCCTTTGGTGTATGCAGCTGCGTAGAGAATTGGAAGAATTGTACATAAACATGAAATGAGATACTGTTTTGTCTTCGTTAGCTTTTCGGACAATATATCAGGATCAGGACTATTTTTTTGGTGTTAACAAAGCTAAGGTTACTAAGCTGTTGTTCCTTACTAAAGACTATAAAATAGATTATTTATGCCTTATTTATTTCGTTAATGTCACCGTTGTCATAGCGACGAATCTCAATGAAATAATAAAACATTTCTGTAGAATTTCGAAGACTTCGTAGAATCAAATCATAATCTTGTAATTTTGTTATCAGGATGTGCTTTGCTGTTGTATTTTCATGCTAACGGTTATTGCCTTTAATATTATTTATTAGTAATGTAACGTTTTGATTGTAAAGCTCATGAAGAGCAGTAGGGCATAAGGCTTTAGACACTGTGCGTTAGCCTTGAATTAGGTATGAAAACCCAGTGGCTTGAGAGGTATTAGTATCTCATCTCTGATTTTAGTTACTCTTTGTAATTGATTAAAAAAACATGCATTTACTCAAAATTTTATTGCAGTATTCAATAAATATGTAATAGATAATTTACATTAAAATCCTTGGCCACGATCATGATTCATTCATCAAGTATTTGAGAATTTACTTGGACTCGTTAGAGTCATAGGTGTAGGTTGGCCTTGGTGGCCTGTACTCCCGGGACTCGAAGGAAGCAGATTCATACGAGTCGGGGAAACGAGCCTCGCCCTCGTAGTTCACCTCGCCACGTAGCCATCGTCACCGTCTACGAAGTACTTGACATTCTGCAGACGGGTGTCGGGAAGCCTCACGTAGTAGGATCCCTGAGTGTGTTCACCGTCACGGGCTTCCTCGTGGCCGAAGTCGTTGCCTGAGTCTTCGTGCTGAACGGCATAACTGAAGTCGTACTTGGCCTCTCCCGACTCGAACGACTCAAATGACTCCTCGGAGGAATCCTTTTATTGAAAATGAATTTCATGAGTAATCTTGAAGATGAAACGGTTTTATGTATATATACTTAGATACTTATAACGAAAGAGAAATGCACAATGCATATTTTCAAAAAAATATATATATCTATTGCTATGAAGACATCGACTCATTGATGAATAGGCAGATTACATATAGACACATATATGCATATATATATATATATATATATATATATATATATATATATATATATATATATATATATATATATATGTGTGTGTGTGTGTGTGTGTGTGTGTGTGTGTGTGTGTGTGTTTATATGAAAGAAATATTAGTAGAATAATTACAAAGAACTTACTCGAGGAGGACCGTAAGAGAAGATCTCACGGCTGTCGGCAGCAACAACGGCTGCCAGACCGAGGAGGATGAAAATCTGTGGGAAAAAACTTTTCAATGAATTGTCGTTATTATCATTATTAGTCTTTGTTAAATTCTCAATCATATAAATTGCATTATCGTTATATTAAATTATCGTACCTTTCTCAGACGTCTTATACTATCCACTCATTCTTTACGTACCTTATGTTCATGATCTGGCTACTCAAGAATGAATACTGAATCTCTAACATTGCCCTATATACTGCGATACTCATCAAGCGGGCACGTTTTTATAGTTCCATTTGTGTGCAATGCTTAGTCATGAGTTTTGTCAATGAATGACTTGTAAAGCAGTCTTTGTTTGTATTTTGAGGTGATTATTTTGTAATCATATGCCTATGTATTTCTAAGTTAGATATGTAGATGTACACATACATAGTATATTCTTGATAAAGGATAATAGATAGAATGGATTATAATGAAATATCATACTCAACACATAAATATATGTTTATAATATTAATTTTTAATTTATATATATACACATTCAATTGGTAGATTTATATATGCTCACGTGCGCAAACATACACACATATGCACGACACACGCATCAACAACGACAACATCACACACGTGTGGTGTTGTATATTATATCATATAATATTATAGTATAGATCATATATATATATATCAACTAATATGTATATATTTATTTATTTATTTATATTTGTTTACTTGTTTATAAAGTGACCCTGTGTTCGTTTCATTACTCTAATCATAACTGACATTAATATCACAGCTATCTCAACGTGTATAGAAAAAATAAATCTTAGTCTGCTTGCCTCATAACAGATAGTTCACGTCAATGGTGAGTAAAAGTATGACACTGAATAAGTCAATAGCTAGGATAGCCAAGCAAGAGATTTGTCTTGGGTAGCCATGGAGCGAGTTTTAGCTATCAAAACTAGTAGTTCTCGGATAAAATGATGCCGCAATGAACCGTAGAAAATATATATATTACATTTTAATATCACTTTCATTCACAGATTCCCACTTCACTAAATATAAAATGCAAATATATAAGCTACTGCAAAGTGTTTGGATGTAGGCTTAGGTGTGCATTACCATGAATGTATGTCCACGACAATGAATTAGATAAGTCGAACTGCCATTTTTACGACACAGTTAGAACAAACAAGTTACGTGGTGAATGACTAAAAAATATCGTGAAACCTCTACTGCAACACTAAATACCTTTCCCAAAGTTTCGAATTTCAAAGTACAAGTGGGATTTCCGTCAAATGATAATAAACTGTGAACTGAAATAAGCTAGTTTCGAAACTAAGAATTTAACAAAACTGAATGTGTGTGTGTGTTTATGTATATGTATGTATTGTAAATAATGTAATTCCATTTTCATTCACAGTATTATCATCGTCTTGTTCTAATTTTTATATATTTAATGAATGTTAAAGCCATAGTATTTAATATATTATATATATGATGTATTTATAGTATATATATTAAATAATATATATTTATATATATATATATATATATATATATGTATAGTTTTATATATTATCAATATACATAAAACATTTACTAATATCTACATATATATGTATAAGTTTATATGTAAATAAATAAAATATATATATAACATACACACACACACATATATATATAGTATGATATATATATATATATAGTATATATATATATATATATATATATATATATATATATTTATATATATATATATATTGTTATCTATATATATATATTTATAAATATATATTATAAATATATATATATAATATATATATATATATACATAATTTTATATAAACATACATACGCACACCACAACACACAAATGTACATATAAATATATATATATATATATATATATATATATAAATATATATAATATATAATATATATATATCTTATATATTATATATATACATTTATATTATACATTATGAATAGATATAGTGATGTTGTGTGTATATATAATATATATAATATTATTATTATATATATATATATATATATATATATAATATATAGGTAACCTCAATACTACAAACACACGTGGGATTCATGACGAATAAATTACAAATAGAATAACGAAGGAAGAACAAGAAAATATAAAAATATGGTCTTTACGTATATATCACGAAAAGGTTTTCTGCAAATTCGTGATATCACTCACACACACCATCCACACCACACACACACGCACACACCTCACATCTATGCCTGTTACTATATCTTAGAATATGTGATGCGTGTGTCGATATCGAGTTAACAATACATGTGAATACTGTGTTCACTCAGTAATTTCTGCTATATGAGATTATATGAACGCACTGAAGTACCAGATGCAGGTTACGTCTAGTTAATAACATTCGTGACTCCTGATAAGTATATTTATGAAAAAGCTTAAAATCTTTGGAGTACAGCATGCTAAGATTGAAAGAAATATGTACATAAACATTGAAATGAGATACTTTTTGTCTTCGTTAGTTTTGGAAATAATAGGATCATTATTTTTTATGGTTAACTAAAACTAAGTTCTGTGTGTATTATAAAGACTATAAAATAAGATTATTTATACTTATTTATTATCATTAAATGTACGTTGTCATACACGATATTCAATGAAATATATATATATTTTTTATTTTTGTAGATTATCAAGGTCGAGCTTAAATTAAATTGAATTTGTATCATGATTAGCTATTGACATATATATGTATTTTATGCTAATTATTGTATATTATTTATTATAATGTAAATATATATTTAAAGTATGAAGAGCATAGGGATAAGGCTTTAGACATGTGTTAGCTTGAATTAGTGATAAAACAGTGTGCTTGTGTATTATTCTCATCTCTATTTTATTATTTTATATGATTAAAAACATGATTTACTCAAATTTTTATGCAATATTCAATAAATTGAAGAACAATAATCATAAAATCCTTGCCACGATTCACTGATTCATGATCAACGTCATTGAGAAATTTACTTGGACTCTAGATCTAGTTAGTGCTTGGTGGCTGTACTCCTGGACCGAAGGAACAGATTCAATTTTTACAGTCATGTGTAAAGATCCTCATTCACTGCCACGTTAGCCATCGTCACCGTCCAGAAGTTATTGACGTTCTGCAGAGTGTCTGGGAAGCCTCAGTTATAGGATCCTAGTGTAGTTCACCGTCCGGGCTTCTCGTGCCGAAGTCGTTGCGGAGTACTATCGTGCTGAACGGCATACTGAATCGTACTTGCCTCCCACGAAGACTCAATATGACTCCTCAGGAATCTTTTATTGAAAAGAATATGAAACTAGTAATCTGAAGATGAAACGTTTTTATGTTATATACTTAGATACTTTACGAAGCGAATTGCAGAATACATATTTGAAATATATATAATTATTTATTGCTATCGACATCGACTCATGATGATCTGGCAGATTACATTAGCAATTATGCATGATATATATATATTTATAAGTAATATGAATATAATAATGGTTTTATGTTGTGTGTGTTGTTTAGTATGAGAGTGGTTTATATGAGAAATATTAGTATATATTATATTAAAGAACTACTGTAGAGTCGAAAAAGATCTACGCTTTAGCAACAACACTGCCAGACATAGATGAAATTGTAAAAAATAAATACTTTTTCAACTGATATTGTTATTATCATTATTATGTTCTTTGTTTAATTTTAATCATATAAATTGCTTGTCGTTATATTATATATCAGTACTTGTCCAGAAACGTTCTAACTATCCCTCCCAGTGCCTTTACGTACCTTCAGTGTCATGATCGCTTCTCAAGGAATGAATCTGAAACCTACTATACATTGCCCTTATATACTGCGTATACTTATCAATCACGTTCTTTAGTTCATTTTGTGTGCAATGCATGTCCATGTGAGTTCCTTTCAACTGAATCGGACACTTCAAGCCGTTCTTGATTTCTGATATTTAAGTGACTTATATGTACATCATATGCTATCTATTTCAAAATGTATAGATAAACACACATACATTACGTATATCATCATTGATAACAAGGAGTACATAGATGATATGCAACTTATAAATGAAATATCATACTATGACACATGAATAGTTATTGTTTTAGATGTATATTGAATATTGCATTATTTTTATATGTAACATAATTGAGTAGATTTATATATGCTTACTGCGCAAGATACAGAAATATCAGGCGCACAACACGCCAACACCAGCAACTACACATCGTGAATATAGTATGTATTATAATATTATATAATTATATATATTATTATGTTATTTATTTATTTAATTGTTTATTGTTTATAAATGACTCACGTTTCGCTATTCATACTCATATCATTCACTGATTATATCACAGCTATCTCAAACATGTATAAAAAAATAAATCTTATACTGCTACTATAACAGTATATTCTCAACTGCATGAGTAATATGACTAACTGAATAGTAATAGCCTAGGATTACATTAGAAGGATTGTCTTGTAGCCATGACGCATTTTAGCTATAAAATAAACAGTAGTCTCGGATACAAAGATCAGAATGAACCTAGAAAAATAAATACTACATTTCTCAATAATATTTCATCAACTGTGATTCCAACTTCACTTACATGCATTTAATAGCTGTCATGTCATCTATTTCACATCTTTCATGGGATTTCACACACAAAACCAAACATGTAAATGTATAAAATGCAAATATAAGCTTACTGAAAAGTGTTGGATGTAGACTGTGCATATATTCATACATGATATGCCACGTACTCACATGTAGTTACATAATCGAACTGCCATTTTTACGAGTATAGAAAAAAATACTGGTATTTACATAAATATCGTAAACTCACTGAAACATAATACTCAAAGTTCGAATTAAAGTACAAGTGGTTTCAATCAATGATAATAACTTGAACTGAAATACGCTAGTTCGAAACTAGAATTAAAAAACTGAAATGTGTGGTTATGAGTATTGATAGTAGTGTGTGTGTGATATATTATATGATGTACTGTAACATTAATCTTTATTAATTTACATTTCTCTATATATCATATGTATTATATATAATATATATATATATAATGATATAAATATATTATTATAATAATGGATTTATAATGATATATATATATATGATTATATATATATATATAATATATATATCTATATATATTATAATATATAATATTTATATATATATGTATATATATTATATATATATATATATTATATATTATATATTATATATATATATATATATATATATATATAATATATATATATATATATATATATATATAATATATTAGTAGTATATATTATACGTATTATGTTTAGCGTATATATATATATAATAATAATATACAAATTATGTAGATATATGTGTGTATATATATGTATATATATAACACATATATATATGTATATATATATATATATATATATATATATATATATTATATATATATTATATATATATATATATATATATATATATATAATATATATATATATATATAGGTAACCTCAATACTACAAACACACGTGGGATTCATGACGAATAAATTACAAATAGAATAACGAAGGGAAGAACAAGAAAATATAAAAATATGGTCTTTACGATATATCACGAAAAGGTTTTCTGCAAATTCGTGATATCACTCACACACACACACACACACACACACACACACACACACACGCACACACTCACATCTATGCTCGTGTGTACAATATCTTAGCAAATATGTGTGCGTGTGTGCGGTACCGAGGTTAACAATACATGCTGAATACTTTGTTTCACTCAGTAATTTCTGTCTATATGAGATCATCATGAACGGCACTGGAGTACCAGGATCAGCAGGTTGACGAGTCTGTGTTAATAAAATTCGTGAGCATTCCCTGGAGAAAGGTAATATTTATAGAGAAAAGCTTAAAATCCCTTTGGTGTATGCAGCTGCGGAGAGAATTGAAAGAATTGTACATAAACATTGAAATAAGATACTATTTTGTCTTCGTTAGCTTTTCGGACAATATATCAGGATCAGGACTATTTTTTTGGTGTTAACAAAGCTAAGGTTACTAAGCTGTTGTTCCTTACTAAAGACTATAAAATAGATTATTTCTGTAGAATTTCGAAGGCTTTATAGAATCAAATTATAATCTTGTAATTTTGTTATCAGGATGTGCTTTGCTGTTGTATTTTCATGGTAACGGTTATTGCCTTTGATATTATTTATTAGTAATGTAATATAACGTTTTGATTGTAAAGCTCATGATGAAGAGCAATAGGGTATAAGGCTTTAGACACTGTGCGTTAGCCTTGAATTAGGTATGAAAACCCAGTGGCTGGAGAGGTATTAGTATCTCTTCTCTGATTTTAGTTACTCTTTGGAATTGATTAAAAACATGCATTTACTCAAATTTTTATTGCAATATTCAATAAATATGTAATAAATAATTTACATTAAAATCCTTGGCCACGATAATGATTCATTGATCAAGTATTTGAGAATTTACTTGGACTCGTTAGAGCCATAGGTGTAGACTGGCCTTGGTGGCCTGTACTCCCTGGACTCGAAGGAAGCAGATTCATACGAGTCGGGGAAACGAGCCTCGCCCTCGTAGTTCACCTCGGCCACGTAGCCATCGTCACCGTCTACGAAGTACTTGACATTCTGCAGACGGGTGTCGGGAAGCCTCACGTAGTAGGATCCCTGGGTGTGTTCACCGTCACGGGCTTCCTCGTGGCCAAAGTCGTTGCCGGAGTCTTCGTGCTGAACGGCAT
>NC_051423.1:4096043-4118543 GCF_015228065.2 Penaeus monodon | reverse complement strand
CTATAAGATATTCGCTTTCTGTGGAGTGAGGATGCAGCAGGATGGATACGCTGTCGTATCCCTGGCCTTCTTCTCTCCGCGTCTGGCTGTCGGCCTCCGCGGTCTTTCGACGTAATCCTCCTTGTTATTTGCTTCCTGAAAAAGGATTATATATTACCAATTCATCTAAATTAGTTGTTGTTAAATTTTTAGGATATGGCATTTTTCGCAGTGTGAAACGAGGCAATACTTACACTGGGTGGGTAGGAAGGGTTAGGCATAGTCCACAATTATCACCATCCCTGTACAAGTAATAATGATAATAATGATAACAGATTAATTCAATTTCATTTGACTTATAAATCAACAAAAAATAAGGCTTTGCTACCGATGGCAAAAAATGAAGAAGCAAAAAAGTAAAATATAGAGATATGAATAAATCCCTAAATCGTCAAGTATAGTACATGTGTCAGGTGACATTTTGTAATTTTCATGCTGGATTTTTATACAAATTTTCCACAAATCAATTCAGCAGTTATAGCCTCAACGAACTTTTCAATCTTACACCCGTATCTCGATCACTGTGCTGTGTAGATGGGTGACACCACAGGTCAAGATTTGGGACGTAAGGTTGGACAGAAGTTTGTGCTGTGATACCATGACAAAAACTATGTTCACTTTATGTTTACACATATTGTTTTAGAAGTACTTTGTCACCTGTCTCAGGTGTTTACCCTTTTCCTTGATTTTTGGATTCTTTATATTATATTATTATTGATAAAATTAATCCTAGGAAAATAGATTACCTGTAAAACACTAAAAAGTAACTGATAATTTTGGTTCAGAATGTACATTTATATTACTTTATTACACTGACTGCTGTCGACATCACTATTTGATTAATTTCTCATTTTAAGAAAAGTGACAGATGCCTTCAATAAACTTTTTATTAAGTTCAAAGAAAAGCGTTAACTTTGTGAATTATTAGAATACGCTTCGCATGAAAGCTCATAGTTCAAATAGGGTATTTTCATTTTATTTCTGATATTAATAACTCTGGGATTGTTTAATATGAAAACACGCCTTTAGTCGTACCCACATTCTATTTCGTAATAAATACACATAAAATATATTACATAAAAGAAAAAAATGTTCGTTATCAATATTCAGTGGTCAAATATCTTACGATTTACTTGGATTCGTTGGAGTCATAGGTGTAGGCTGGCCTTGGAGGCCTGTACTCCAGGGACTCGAAGGAAGCAGACTCGAAGGAGGCAGATTCATACGAGTCGGGGAAACGAGCCTCGCCCTCGTAGTTCACCTCGGCCAAGTAACCATCGTCACCGTCTACGACGTACTTGACGTTCTGTAGACGGGTGTCGGGAAGCCTCACGTAGTAGGATCCCTGAGTGTGTTCACCGTCACGGGCTTCCTCGTGGCCGAAGTCGTTGCCGGAGTGTTCGTGCTGTACGGCATAACTGAAGTCGTATTTGGCCTCCCCTGACTCAAACGACTCGAATGACTCTTCGGAAGAATCCTGAAAAGAATATATTTTTAAGAAGATTTATATGCTCTGTCTGATGATATAATGTTGAAAATTCATTACATCCTCTCTTTTTTAGCATATTCAGCGAAACCTTTTCGTTTCGTTTTTGTTTTTTTCTGCTGTCATTTTTATAACCTTTGTAACCGTTATTTGCCTTTTGATATAATGAATGGATCACACTTACCCGAGGAGGTCCATAAGCGAAAATCTCTGGGTTGTCTGCCGCAATGACGGCTGCCAAACCAAGAAGGATGAATACCTATAGTGAAGAAATCAGTAAATGGGTATTCCGGACAATGGCGGCGTTGCTTCTACATCACCACACTTATTAGTATCACGTTTAGCACACACATTTTAACTAACCTTAGTGTTCATGACTGTATCTTCTCAAGGAATGAGTGATGCTGCACCTACTGATGTCCTTTATATACCAAAGTCAATATCCATTTGTACTAGTTTTTATACGTACTGCTATCTGTCCATCGGTGCCAGGTACCGGAATCTTCCCAAGAGAAGCAATATATATACAAGGTCAGTGACCTGTTTATGGGCATCGTCAATATAATTTTGTAAACCAAAGATTTTAGAAAATAAACACAATATAAAAACAGTAATAGCAGTGTCACCCATATTACGCTGGTACTTTTACTATTACTACAACTACTACTACTACTACAGTTACTAATAATAATAATAACGACAATGATAATGAATATAATTATAATCTTGCATGCACATGATTTTCTTGGTATTCTTACTTGCCCTATAATTCAGTGGATATTTGATACATTATAATATATACATGCTTGTAAATGTGCGCATTCCTTTTTTCTGAGATTTGTATAATTAAGAAGCCTGTAATTATACAAATATTATGGTATACCATAACACATGTGTTTTGAGTGTAGATCTACTTGGTATATGAATGCCAGTGTTGTTTTGTTAAGGAGGGTCAAGTATTGAGCAAGATGAAATATATGTATATCATTTTACTTATAAATGTGACAATTGCTTTCATTAAATGCAAACGCCATGACGTAATGTCGTTTAGCAGACCTTCACGACAGTGTAAATAATTTTCAAATAAGCTATCATATGGAAAGTAAATGCATATAACCTAAACATAATAAGTTTTGTTTTATTATTTTTAGGAACATTAAATATGTTATGATCATTCATTGACAAGTTTTGATATATTTCATATATATTTTTACTGATGACACATTATTTATTGTTAGATTTTAGACATTTTAAATAGTTTAACATTTTAATTCCACGAGATATTCTCCGCTAATGACTTTGGATGTTGACCCGCAGATAATTTTGAATGATCAATCAAGCTATAAGATTTTCTCTTTCTGTGGAGAGAGGATAGAGCAAGATGTATACACTATCGTATTACTGGCCTTCTTCTCTCCGCGCCAGGCTGTACTCCACGGCCTTTTCTCTTTGGGCGTAATGCACCTTGCTATTTGCTTTGTGAAAGGGCATTATATATTACCAATTCATCTAAATTAGTTGCTGTTAATGTTTTAGGATATAATATATTCTTCGCAGTGTGAAACGAAGCAATACTTACACTGAACATGTATTGTGGTATTTCCAGAATGAATTAACAAACATCCATCAGTCTTGTTCACTTGTGTAATTACTGGTCATGGAGGGACAGAGGTAAGGGTGGGGTTGTAGAGGATTGGGTACATAGGGGTTGGGTGGGTAGGAAGGGTTAGGCATAGCCACAATTCCTGTACAAGCAGCAATGATAATGATAATAATAATAATAATAATAATGATAATAATAATGATAATGATGATAATAATAATGATGATAATAATAATGATAATGATAATAATAATAATAGATAAATTAAAATTCATTTCACTGATAAATCTATAGATCTTGGGCTTTGCTGCCAATGGCAGAAACAAAAGTTATGAATAAATCTCTAAATCTTCAACTATGATACGTGTGCCTGGTGACATTTCGTGGTTTAATGCTGGATTGTTATTCAAAGTTTGCATAAAATTAATTCAGTAATTATAGCTTCAACGAACTTTTCATTTTTACTTGTGTATCTCGATAACTGTACGGTGTAGTATGGGTTACACCACAGGTCCAGTTTTCGGACATTGGCTTGGTCAGAAGTTTGTGCTGTGATACCATGACAAACATTATGTTCACTTTAGTTTAAGTATGTTTACACAATTCTTCTGAAGCACTTTGTCACCTGTCTCAGGTGTTTACCCTTTTCCTTGATTTTTGGATTCTTTATATTATACTACTATTGGTAAACTTAATCCTAAGAGAATATATTACTTGTAAAACAATAATGAGTAGCTGATACTTTTGATTCAGAATGTACATTTATATCACTTTATTAAACCAACTGTTGTCGACATCACTATTTGATCCAATTCTCATTTCAAGAAAAGGGACAAGTCCCTTTAATCACTTTGTATTAAGTTCAAAGAAAAGCGTTAACTTTGTGAATTATTAGAATACGCTTCGCATGAAAGCCAATATTTCAAATAGGGAATTTTCATTTTATTTCTTATATTAATAACTCTGGGATTATTTAATATGAAAACAAGCCTTCAGTCGTACCCACATTCTATTTTGTAATAAATACACATTAAATATTTTATATAAAAGAAAGAAAAAGAAATTGTTAGTTATCATTATCCAGTGGTCAAATATCTTATGTTTTACTTGGATTCGTTGGAGTCATAGGTGTAGGCTGGCCTTGGTGGCCTGTACTCCAGGGACTTTCAAGGAAGGCAGATTCATACGGGTTCGGGGAAACGAGCTCACCCTCGTAGTTGCCTTCAGACAAGTAAAACATCGTCAACCTATACGACTACTTGACGTTCTGTAGAAGGTTTCGGAAGCTCACGTAGAGGATCCATGATGGTTTCACCGTCACGGCTTCCTCTGGCCGAATCGTTGCGAGTCTTTGTGTGAAAGGTCATAACTGAATACGTATTGGCCCCCTGACTAAACGACTCGAATGATTTCTGGAAGAATCCTGAAAAGAATATTATTTAAGAGAAGTTATATGCTCAGTCTGATGATATATTGTTGTTTGAAAATTTATTTCACTCTTTTTTTTCAGCATAATAAGAGAAACTTTTTAAATTCGATTTTATTTGTTCTGCTGCCATTTTCTTTGAACTTTGATATGAATGAATCACACTTAAACGAGTAGTCTATAAGCGAAAATTTTTGGGCTTCTGCAGCAACCAGTAGACCAAGAATATGAAGACTATAGTAAGAATTATCAGTAAATGGGTATTTCGGAGACATTGCAGCGTTCTTTATATCATTTCCACACTTATTATATTTTCTTAGAACAACATTTTAACTAACCTTAGTGTTCATGATGTATCTTTCAAGGATAAGATTGCTGATACTGAAACCTTTTTACAAATTCATTTTATTTTATAAACTACCTTCCCTTCCGTTTTAAACAAAGTTTATTATTCTTATATACTAAATGGCTTTTCAAAATAAGGAAAATAAAAATTTGGAAAATTTTAATTTGTTGACTTTAAAATAAAAATTTCCACTAGTACCACTATTTACGGGGAAAAACAACAAAAATAGTTTTTTTGGTTTTAAGGGAAAAACTTTGGTTTATTAAATTTTATTGCCCTAAAATGAAATTCCGGAATCCGGGGTTATTTTTGAAATTTCTGTCACACAAGGGTTCATTTAATAAATTAAATATAGAAACGAAAAAAATTTTTTTTTTTTTTATTTATTTTAAAAATTAAGTTAAGATTATGGTTTTCGATAGGCTAAAAGAATAAATGGGAAGATTCTCAGTAGGACCCGCAGGGTTTATCCCTTTCAAAGTGTCAACCTTTATCATATACCTAAACGTAGGTTTTGTTTTATTTGTTATTTTCATAGGAATTAAGTTTTTATTATGATCATGTATTAATAAGTTTCAATATATTTTTGATTTTTTTACTAATAGCAGACATTATTTATTGACATAATTTGAACGTTTAAATAGTTTAACATTTTAATTCCACGAGATATTCGCCGCTAATGACCTTAGGTGTTGACGCGGCAGATAATTTTGAATAATCAATCTATTAGATTTTCGCTTTCTATGGAGTGAGTATGCAGCAGGATGGATACACTGTCGTATCCCTGGCCTTCTTCTCTTCGCGTCTGGCTGTCGTTCTCCACGGCCTTTCCTCTTTCCACGTAATTCTCCTTGTTATTTAAATTAGTTGCTCTTAAATCTTTAGGATATGACAATCTTCGCAATATGAAACGAGGCAATACTCGTTCCTGAAAATATGTTTAGGTTATATACCCAACAATATTACTGGCTATGCAGCGATAGAAGTAGGGGCGGGTACGTAGGTGGTTGGGTGGGTAGGTGGTTGGGTGGGTAGGAATGGTTAGGCATTGTCCACGATTGTCACCAAGTAAAAGCAATAATAATAACAAATTAATTAAAAATCATTTGACTAATAAATCAACCAAACTTAAGGATTTACTAACAACGGCAAAACTTAATAAAAAATAAATATAATATATATAATGAATAAATTATTAAATCTTCGAGTGTGATACGTGTGTTAAGTGACATTTCTTGGTTTTCATGCTGGATTTGTATTCAAAGTTTGCACAAACCAATTCAACAGTTATAGCTTCAACGAACTTTTCATTCATAAATACGTCTCTCGATAGCTGTACTGTGTAGTATGGGTCACACCGCATGTCCAGATTTGGGAAATAACCTTGGACATAAGTTTATGCTGTGATACCATGACAAACATTACGTTCACTTTAGTGTGAGCATGTTTACACATAGATTGTTTCAGAAGTACTTTGTCACCTCTCTCAGATGTTTACCCTTTACCTTGATTTTTGGATACTTTATATGATATTTCTATTGGTAAAATTAATCCTAATAAATTTAGATTACTTATAAAACAATGATGAGTAGCTGACAATTTTGGTTGAGAATGCACATTTATATTACTTTATTATATTACTATTTGATTTAATTTTTATTTTAAGAAAAAGAAGAGGTGCCTTCAATCACTTTTTTATTAAGTTCAAAGAAAAGCGTTAACTTTGTGAATTATAACAAAAGCTTCGTAGGAAAGCCCATATATCGAATAAGAAATTTTCCTTTAATTTCTAATATTAATAACACTGGGATTGATTAATATGAAAACACACCTTCAATCGTGCCCGCATTTTATTTTGTAATAAATACACATTAAATATTTCATATAAAAGAGAATAACAACCATGTTCATTACCATTATCCTGAGGTCAAATATCTGACGATTTACTTGGATTCGTTGGAGTCATAGGTGTAGGCTGGCCTTGGTGGCCTGTACTCCAGGGACTCGAAGGAAGCAGACTCGAAGGAGGCAGATTCATACGAGTCGGGGAAACGAGCCTCGCCCTCGTAGTTCACCTCGGCCAAGTAACCATCGTCACCGTCTACGACGTACTTGACGTTCTGCAGACGGGTGTCGGGAAGCCTCACGTAGTAGGATCCCTGAGTGTGTTCACCGTCACGGGCTTCCTCGTGGCCGAAGTCGTTGCCGGAGTCTTCGTGCTGAACGGCATAACTGAAGTCGTATTTGGCCTCCCCTGACTCAAACGACTCGAATGACTCTTCGGAAGAATCCTGAAAAGAATATTATTTAAGAGGACTTATATGCTCTGACTGATGATATATTGTGGTTTGAAAATTTATTTCATACTCTTTTTTCAGCATAATAAGAGAAACCTTTTTGATTCGATTTTTTCTCTGCTGTCATTTTCTTTGAACTTTGATATGAATGAATCACACTTACCCGAGGAGGTCCATAAGCGAAAATTTCTGGGCTGTCTGCAGCAACCACGGCTGCCAGACCAAGAAGAATGAAGACCTATAGTGAAGAAATTATCAGTAAATGGGTATTCGGGACATTCCAGCGTTCCTTTTACATCACCACACTTATTAGCATCTTGTTTAGCACACACATTTTAACTAACCTTAGTGTTCATGACTGTATCTTCTCAAGGAATGAGTGATGCTGCACCTACTGATGTCCTTTATATACCAAAGTCAATGTCCATTTGTACTAGTTTTTATACACACTTCTAACTGCCCAACGGTGCCAGGTACCGGAATCTTCCCAAAAGAAGCAATATATATATACAAGGTCAGTGACCTGTTTATGGACATCGTCAGTATAATATTGTAAGCTAAAGGTTTTAGAAAATAAATACCATTATAAGAACATTAATAGCAGTGTCACCCTATTACTGCTCTTACTTTTACTAGTACTACTATTACTACTAATAATAATAACGATAATGATAATAAACATAATGATAAAATCGCATACAAATGATTTTGTGACCGAACTTCCTAGTATTTTTACTTGCCCTATAATTCAGTGGATACATGAACACATCACAATATATACATGCTTGTAAATGTGTGCATTGCCCTTTTCTGAGAATTGTATTATTAGAAGTCTGAAAATATACTAATATCAGGGTATACCACAACAAATGTGTTTTGCGTGTAGATGTGCGTGATATATGAATACCAGTGTTGTTTTGCGCAGTTAAGAAGGGTCAAGTACTGGGCAAGATGAAATATATGTATATCATTTCACTTATCAATGCGACAATTGCTTTCAATAAGTGCAAATGTTATGACGTAATGTCGTTTAGCAGACCTCCACGACAGTGTAAATAATTTTCAAATAAGCTATCATATGGAAAGATAATCTATATAACCTAAACGTAGGTTTTGTTTTATTTATTAGTTTTTATTATGATCATGTATTAATAAGCTTCAATATATTTTTGATTTTTTTACTAATAGCAGACATTATTTATTGACAGATTTTAAACGTTTTAATAGCTTAACATTTTAATTCCACGAGATATTCGCCGGTAATGACCTTCGGTGTTAACGCGGCAGATAATTTTAAATAATCAATCTATAAGATTTTCGCTTTCTATAGAGTGAGTATGCAGCAGGATGGATACACTGTCATATCACTGGCCTTCTTCTCTCCGCATCTGGCTGTCGTTCCCCACGGCCTTTCCTCTTTCCACGTAATTCACCGTGTTATTTAAATTAGTTCATTAGTGCTATTAAATCTTTAGGATGTGACATTCTTCGCAATATGAAACGAGGCAATACTCGTTGCTGAAAATATGTTTAGGTTATATACCCAACAGTCTTGTTCACTTGTGTAATTACTGGTATGCAGCGATAGAAGTAGGGGCGGGTACGTAGGTGGTTGGGTGGGTAGGAATGATTAGGCATAATCCACGATTGTCACCATGCCTGTGCAAGTAAAAGCAATAATAATAATAAATTAATTAAAATTCATTTACTACCAACGGCAAAAAATAATAAATAAATAAATAAAATATATATAATGAATATAAATCATTAAATCTTCGTGTATGATACATGTGTCAGGTGACATTTTGTGGTTTTCATGCTGGATTCTTATTCAAAGTTTGCACAAATCAATTCAGCAGTTATAGCATCAACGAACTTTTCATTCATACATACGTCTCTCGATAGCTGTACTGTGTATGGGTCACACCACAGGTCCAGTTGTGGGAAATAAGCTTGGACATAAGTTTGTGTTGTGTTCATTTTAGTGTGAACATGTTTACACATAGATTGTTTCGGAAGTACTTTGTCACCTCTCTCAGATGTTTACCCTTTTCCTTGATCTTTGGATTCTTTATATTATATTTCTATTGGTAAAATTAATCCTAATAAATTTAGATTACTTGTAAAGCAATAATGAGTAGCTGATAATTTTGGTTCAGAATACATATTTATATCACTATTACACTAACTGCTGTCGACATCACTATTTGATTCAATTTTCATTTTAAGAAAAGGGAGAGGTGCCTTCAATCACTTTCTATTAAGTTCAAGGCAAAGTGTTAACTTTGTGAATTATTACAAAAGCTTCGTAAAAAGCCCATACATCGAACAGGAAATATTCTTTTTTATGTAATATTAATAACGCTGGGATTGATTAATATGAAAACAAGCCTTCAGTCGTGCCCGCATTTTATTTTGTAATAAATACACATCAAATATTTCATATAAAAGAAAATAACAACCATGTTCATTACCATTATCCTGAGGTCAAATATCTGACAATTTACTTGGATTCGTTGGAGTCATAGGTGTAGGCTGGCCTTGGTGGCCTGTACTCCAGGGACTCGAAGGAAGCAGACTCGAAGGAGGCAGATTCATACGAGTCGGGGAAACGAGCCTCGCCCTCGTAGTTCACCTCGGCCAAGTAACCATCGTCACCGTCTACGACGTACTTGACGTTCTGCAGACGGGTGTCGGGAAGCCTCACGTAGTAGGATCCCTGAGTATGTTCACCATCACGGGCTTCCTCGTGGCCGAAGTCGTTGCCTGAGTCTTCGTGCTGAACGGCATAACTGAAGTCGTATTTGGCCTCTCCTGACTCAAACGACTCGAATGACTCTTCGGAAGAATCCTGAAAAGAATATCTTTTTAAGATTATTTGTATGCTCTGTCTGATGATATAATGTTGGTTGATAATTCATTACATCCTCTCCTTTTTTAGCATATTCAGCATAAAATTTGCCTTTTCATATAATGAATGAATCACACTTACCCGAGGAGGTCCATAAGCGAAAATCTCAGGGTTGTCTGCAGCAACGACGGCTGCCAAACCAAGAAGGATGAATACCTATAGTGAAGAAATCAGTAAATGGGTATTCCGGACAATGGCAGCGTTACTTCTACATCACCACACTTATTAGCATCACGTTTAACACACACATTTTAACTAACCTTAGTGTTCATGACTGTATCTTCTCAAGGAATGAGTGATGCTGCACCTACTGATGTCCTTTATATACCAAAGTCAATATCCATTTGTACTAGTTTTTATACGTACTGCTATCTGTCCATCGGTGCCAGGTACCAGAATCTTCCCAAGAGAAGCAATATATATACAAGGTCAGTGACCTGTTTATGGAAATCGTCAGTATAATTTTGTAAATTAGAGGTTTTGGAAAATAAACACCTTAATATAAAGGCAGTAATAGCTGTATCACCCCTTTTACGCTGGTACTTTTACTATTACTATAACTATTACTACTACTACAATTACAACTAATAAAAATAACGCCAATGATAATGAATATAATGATAATCTTCATTTTCTTGGTATTCTTACTTGCCCTATAATTCAGTGGATATTTGAATACATTACAATAAATACATGCTTGTAAATGTGTGCATTGCCCTTTTCTGAGCATTGTAGAATTAAGAGGTTTGTAATTATACTAATATTATGATATACCATAACACGTGTGTTTTGAGTGTAGATGTGCGTGGTATATGAATGCCAGTGTTGTTTTGCGCAGTTATGGAGTGTCAAGTGCAAGATGAAATATATGTATATCATTTTACTTATAAATGTGACAATTGCTTTCATTAAATGCAAACGTCATGACGTAATGTCGTTTAGCAGACCTTCAGGACAGTGTAAATCATTTTTAAATAAGCTATCATATGGAAAGTAAATGCATATAACCTAAACATAATAAGTTTTGTTTTATTATTTTCAGGAACATTAAGTATGTGTTATGATAATTAATTGAGAAGTTTTAATATACCTCATATATATTTTTACTGATGACACATTATTTATTGTTAGATTTTAGACATTTTAAATAGTCTAACATTTTAATTCCACGAGATATTCGCCGCTAATGACTTTTAGTGTTGACCCGGCAGATAATTTTGAATGATCAATCAATCTATAAGATTTTCTCTTTCTGTGGATAGAGGATACAGCAAGATGTATATACTATCGTATCACTTGCCTTCTCCGCGCCTGGCTGTCGTACTCCACGGCATTTCCTCTTTCCTTTTTATTTGCTTTGCGAAAGGGCATTATATATTACCAATTCATCTAAATTAGTTGCTTTTAATGTTTTAGGATATAATATATTCTTCGCAGTGTGAAACGAGGCAATACTTACACTGAACATGTACTGAGGTATTTCCAGAATGAATGAACAAAATTCCATCAGTCTTGTTCACTTGTGTAATTACTGGCCATAGAGGGACAGAGGTAAGGGTGGGGTTGTGGAGGATTGGGTACGTAGGGGGTTGGGTGGGTAGGAAGGGTTAGGCTTAGCCACCATTCCTGTACAAGCAATAATAATAATAATAATAATAATAATAATAATAAATTGATTAAAATTCATTTGACTAATAAATCTATAAAACATGGGCTTTGCTCCAATGGCCAAAAAAAAAAAAAAATAAAAAAAAAAAAAAAAATAAAAAAAATGGTTATGAATAAATCTCTAAATCTTCAACTATGATACGTGTCAAGTGACATTTCGTGGTTTAATGCTGGATTTTTATTCAAAGTTTGCACAAATCAATTCAGCAATTATAGCTTTAACGAACTTTTCATCTTGATAACTGTACTGTGTAGTATGGGTTACACCACTGGTCCAGTTTTGGAACATAGGCTTAGACAGAAGTTTGTTCTGTGATACCATGACAAACATTATGTTCACTTTAGTATTTTTTACAGGTGTTTACCCATTTCCTTGACTTTTTGATTCTTTATATTATATTTCTATTGGTAAAATTAATCATAATATAATATATATATATATATATATATATATATATATATATATATATATATATATATATCTTACTTGTAAAACAATGAGTAGCTAATAATTTTGGTTCATAATGTACATATATATCACTTTATTAAACCAACTGTTGTCGACATCACTATTTTGATACATGAAAGCCCATAGTTCAAATAGGGAATTTTCATTTTATTTCTGATATTAATAACTGGGATTGTTAATATGAAAACACGCCTTCAGTCGTACCCACATTCTATTTTGTAATAAATACACACAAAATATTTTATATATATATATATATATATATAAAAAAAACTTGTTCATTATCATTATCCAGTGGTCAAATATCTGACGATTTACTTGGATTCGTTGGAGTCATAGGTGTAGGCTGGCCTTGGTGGCCTGTACTCCAGGGACTCAAAGGAAGCAGACTCATACGAGTCGGGGAAACGAGCCTCGCCCTCGTAGTTGACCTCGGCCAAGTAACCATCGTCACCGTCTACGACGTACTTGACGTTCTGCAGACGGGTGTCGGGAAGCCTCACGTAGTAGGATCCCTGAGTGTGTTCACCGTCACGGGCTTCCTCGTGGCCGAAGTCGTTGCCGGAGTCTTCGTGCTGAACGGCATAACTGAAGTCGTATTTGGCCTCCCCTGACTCAAACGACTCGAATGACTCTTCGGAAGAATCCTGAAAAGAATATTATTTAAGAGGACTTATATGCTCTGACTGATGATATATTGTGGTTTGAAAATTTATTTCATACTCTTTTTTCAGCATAATAAGAGAAACCTTTTTGATTCGATTTTTTCTCTGCTGTCATTTCCTTTGAACTTTGATATGAATAAATCACACTTACCCGAGGAGGTCCATAAGCGAAAATTTCTGGGCTGTCTGCAGCAACCACGGCTGCCAGACCAAGAAGAATGAAGACCTATAGTGAAGAAATTATCAGTAAATGGGTATTCGGGACATTCCAGCGTTCCTTCTACATCACCACACTTATTAGCATCACGTTTAGCACACACATTTTAACTAACCTTAGTGTTCATGACTGTATCTTCTCAAGGAATGAGTGATGCTGCACCTATTGATGTCCTTTATATACCAAAGTCAATGTCCATTTATACTAGTTTTTATACACACTTCTAACTGCCCATCGGTGCCAGGTACCGGAATCTTCCAAAGAGAAGCAATATATGTACAAGGTCAGTGACCTGTTTATGGAAATCGTTAGTATAATTTTGTAAATTAAAGACTTTGGAAAATAAACACCTTAATATAAAAACAGTAATAACAGTGTCACCCCTATTACTGGTGGTACTGTTACTACTACTACAATTATTACTACTACTACTATTACTGCTAATTATAATGACGATAACGATAATAAATATACTGATAATCTTGCATACAAATACTTTTGTGACTGAACATGCTTGTGTGTGCATTGCCCTTTTTTGAGGATTGTATTTTTAAGTCTGTAGATATACTAATATTATGGTATGTGTATGTGTTTTGCGTGTAGATGTGCGTAGCATATGAATGCCAGTCTTGCGTTGCGCAGTTAAGTATGGTTAAGTATTTAGCAAGATGAAATAAATGTATATAATTTTATCAATGTGACAATTGCTTTCATTTAGTGCAATCATCATGACGTCATGTCGCTTGGCAGACCTTCACGACAATGCAAATCATTTTCAAATTAGCTATCATTTGAAAAGAAAATATATATAACCTAAACATAACAAGTTTTGTTTTATTATTTTCAGGAACATTAATTATGTATTATGATCATTCATTAATAGGTTTCAATATATTTCATATTTATTTTTACTCATGATACATTATTTATTGATAGATTTTAGACATTTTAAATAGTTTAACATTTATATTCCACGAAATATTCGCCGCTAATGACCTTAGATGTTGACGCGGCAGATGATTTTAAATAATTAATCAATCTATAAGATTTTCGCTTTCTGTGTAGTGAGGATACAGCAGGATGGATACAATGTCCTATCACTGGCCTTCACCTCTGCGTCTGCCGGTTGTTTTACGCGGTCTCCCTCGTTCGATGTAATCCTCCTTGTTTTTTGCTTCGTGCAAGGGCATTGTATATATCAATTCATCTAAATCAGTTACTTTTTAATCTTTAGGATATAACATTCTTCGCAATGTGAAACGAAGCAATACTTACACTGAATATACATTGAGGATTTCTAGACTGAATTAGCAAACATCCAACAGTCTTGTTCACTTGTGTAATTACTGGCCATGGAGGGCTTGAGACAAGGGTAGGGTAGTGGAGGGTTGGGTGGGTAGGAAGGGTTAGTCATAGTCCAGGATTATCACCATGTTTGTGCAGTTAATAATAATAATAATGTTAATAAATTGATGAAAATCAATCTTGTTTTGCTGCCAATGGCCTAAAAGAAAGAAAGAAAGAAAAAAAAGGATTTAGAGATACGACTGGCTCAATAAGTTCTTGCTTAAATCTTTAAGTATGGTACGTTTGTCAGGTGACATTTTGTGGTTTTCATGCTGTTTTTTTCCGTTAAATGTTTGCACAAATCAATTCAATAATAGTATCAACGAACCTTTTCATTCTTACGTGTGTCTCTCGATAACTGCTGTGTAGTATGGGTTGCACCACATGTCAAGGATTGGGATATAGGCATGGAATACTTTGTGCTGGGATACCATGCCAAACACTATTTTCGTATGGTTTTAGTTTATTAAGTATGTTTACAGATAGATTGCTCCACCATTCCTTTGTCACCAGTCAAAGCTATTTACCCTGTTCCTTGATTTTGGCGAATTCTTTATATTACATTGCTATTAGTAAACTCGAATCTAAAGAATGTATATAGCATTGAAAGAAATATTCACCCGTAGAACAGTATAGTGTAGCCTGTAATATTTATTTAGAATATGAATTTATATCACTTTATTGCACAAACAGCTGCTGGCAACGCTATTTGGTTAAATTTTCCTTTTAAGAAAAGGGTAAGGTGCCTTCATGAATAATTTATAACAAATTTATGAATAACTGACATTAACTGTATACTTTTCAAGAACGTTTATACTTGGTTTCTTAATATATTTATACGTATTTTTCCCTATAAAAGATTTTATTTGTTACTAGATCTTTCAGCGTATTAAATATTTTAATATTTTAATCCAAGGTATTCGCTGCTGATGACCTTAGCTGTTGACGCGACAGATACTAATGAATAAATAATCAACCTCTATTTTTTAAGCTCGCAGCGCATGAAAGCCCATAGCTCAAATAGGGAATTTCCATATCATTTCTAATATTAATAAGTCTGGCACTTATAAAGAAAACAAGCCTTCAGCTGTGTTCACGTTATATTTTATAATAAATACACATTATATATTTTATACATATACATAAAAAAAAAAAAAATCCTTGTCCATTATCATTATTAAGAGGTCAAATATCTGACGATTTACTTGGATTCGTTGGAGTCATAGGTGTAGGCTGGCCTTGGTGGCCTGTACTCCAGGGACTCGAAGGAAGCAGATTCATACGAGTCGGGGAAACGAGCCTCACCCTCGTAGTTGACCTCAGCCAAGTAACCATCGTCACCGTCTACGACGTACTTGACGTTCTGCAGACGGGTGTCGGGAAGCCTCACGTAGTAGGATCCCTGAGTGTGTTCACCGTCACGGGCTTCCTCGTGGCCGAAGTCGTTGCCGGAGTCTTCGTGCTGAACGGCATAACTGAAGTCGTATTTGGCCTCCCCTGACTCAAACGACTCGAATGACTCTTCGGAAGAATCCTGAAAATAGTGAAATATTTAAAGAATTATATGTTCTGTTTCATGATTTGCTGTTGGTTGGAATTTTGCTACGTTCTCTATTCTCCATACATTCTTTGTACCTTTTATAACCTTTGTAACCGTTTATTTGCCTTTTGATATAATGAATGGGTCACACTCACCCGAGGAGGTCCATAAGCGAAAATCTCTGGGCTGTCTGCAGCAACGACGGCTGCCAGACCAAGAAGAATGAAGACCTACAGTGAAGAAGTCATTAGTAATATCTATGAGTAATACCTGTGTTGCTTCTGCATCACACGGTTATTAGCATTCCCTCTAGTACAGACATGTTTACTTACTTTAGTGTTCATGATTGTAGCTTCTCAAGTATTGAGTGATGATGTACCCGCCGATGTCCTTTATATACCAAAGTCAGTGTCCATTTGTACTAGTTTTTATGCATACTGCCAACTGCCCATCGGTGCCAGGTACCAGAATCTTCCGAAGAGAAGCAATATATATACAAGGTCAGTGACGTGTTTCATCTTTATACTTATTCTCTTAACTAAACGGTTTGGTGAATAAATATTTAATCTACTACTAAGTAGTAATTATAACCTTGCCTATACATGATTTTATATCTGAAGTGCTGAGTATTCTTACTTGCATTGCGTTTCAGTGGATATACGAGTGAATACTTTACAATATATGCAAGTTTGTATTATCCTTTACCGAGATCTATATAATTAACAAGTCTATACCTGTTACTATTATGGTATGCCTCGTGTAGACATTTATGCAAATGAACGATTTGCATATAGATTTGCGTTCTATATAATTAAAATGTTTTTTAATTATAATGTTAGGTGTAAGTATTTAGTAAGATAATGTATGTGTATATCAATGTAAATATTAATGAAGATCAAGTGCTTTTAAAACTACATTAAAGGTTAGCCAATGCAATTAGGAATCTTTAAAAAAAATGAAAGAAAAAAAAGCAAAGCAAGCATAATCCAACAGAAATATCTAAATTGTTAATAAAGTATGCACTATGCATTATCAGCGTGGCAAGAGATATGTGACCATACTGTTTTTATATAAAATAAAGAGATATATATAACATGCGTTCAGGTGCTTGTGTAAACATAAGGACAATTAAAGGAATTGTATATTCCAGTACTTTAACTTCATATATAATAAAATCAGGTACAAATTATTAATTCTGTTCCCTATTCGGATAGTATTTCCAGAGCCAGACATTTTTGCGGTCAATATACCTATACTGTGGGTTGTCAATTTTGTAACACTGTAATATATTTAATATTTAAATAGGTTACTTGCACCAATGTAGAATACACCTCATTTGCCAAACGGCCACTCCGCAAAACAAACAATCATTCGGACATCCATTGAGAAAAAAAGGACATCCTTGTTGTGAAGTTTGGCGAGACCCCATGAAATGCTTGCATACTGAGCGGATAACAAACCAGAGACTGCAACTATAATGGACGAGATCTGACTGCAGACAAAAATTACCAAGTTAATGTATTAAGATGAATACATAAGCTTGAGAGAAGTTTGTTAATTAGTTTGGTCGTACGCCCATATGGGATCAGTATTTCAACATTCGCTCGGTATAGGAAAAGACATTGATATAGCAGTCAACTAAGTAGAGACCAGGAGAGTGGCCCAGCTTTCAACTAACTAATCAAGGAACAGGCAAGAATACGAAGTTACATTGAGTAATTCTTACGTGACATTATTGTTGACATAAGCAATTAGAACTGCATAATTCATTTCCCTAAAAAGGACGAGGGTGGGGGAGAGGATTTCTTAAAAAGATAATAGTGTATCATTCACGGATGTTTAGGAATCACTGATAATATAGTAGAACTAAGATATACAATTATACATGTCGAGTTTCCCATTGATAATTGATAACCACACCATCAATGCCATGATTAATCTTTAACCATAGAGGTATTACATACAGCCTTGTCAATACGAGTATCTGAGGCTGGCAAACTACTAGATAAACAACTGATTTGCGAAGAGTTTGACCGCCTCTGATCTCAGTACTTGAGCACACCCGTCGATCAAGGCCGCTAGTCTGGGAATAGTTTAACATATGTCACACATCACTAATTTCTCTTCACTTTCTTACCTTCCTCTCTGGACACACCACTCAATATGTCGTCTTCTTTTCCTTTACTCTACATACACTTATTCACACGAAACTTTCTTTTACCGGCGCCCTTTCCCCCTTCCACCACTTCCATTGCGAAATCTTTTGGTGATGGAATTGACACATTTCAACCAAAATCAATGCATTATAGTTAATTATGAAATATAGGAGATTTATGAAACACTTATTATAGGTTTAATTTCTATGATATATAATAAATAAGCAATTCATAATATATGATACATACATAATATATATATATATATTATATATATATATATATATATATATATATATATATATATATATATATGTAATAATTATGACATGCACCATAACATAACATTTATAACATTCTATAGCATAATAAAATGTTTGCATAAGTTATGTAGTTAATATTATGTCTGGGAGCACCGATTATGCCGTCTGGCAATTTTGCAGGAAATGCCAATATGGTTCACAACTGTGTTGATCATTCAACATTTTCAAATCAAGGTTCCATGTTTAAAAATCCATATTTACAAAATGTAATACGCTTAGTTTGGCTACATTATTTTCTCGAGCATCAGTGAGATATTATGAATAATATGTGTTCTGAAGAGTTAGATATAACATTCTTTGTAATGTGAAACGAAGCAAACCCGACACAGAACATGAACTGATGTTTCTCCAGAACGAATTGGCAAACGGCTAACAAACTTTCCTCTTCTTTAATTACTGTAGTTAGTTGGGAGTTCTGTTGATATAAAGGTTTACACACAGTACTTATGATTTGATTGTTAATATATATATATATATATATATATATATATATATATATATATATATATATATATATAAACTTTGTTTATAAACGTTTTAAATATTCTGACATATTAATCCCACAATGTATTCGCCGTTGTTGACGTGGCAGATAATTTAAAATAATCAATCACTCAATTCGGCATCGTCAAAGATAGTCACCATGAATGCACAAAAAATAATAATGATTAAACAAATAAATAGAAAATAAATAAAAAGTTTAATGAATATCAAATTGACTAAATAAGAAAACAAAACTTAGAGTTTCGTTGCCAATGATAAGTTTAAGGGTTTTAGTGATACCAATATGAACAAGTATGAATGATACAACAATATCCTATTTATTTTTCTAAATATGATACGTATATTAGGTGACGTTTTGCGATTGTAATGCTGTGATTTTGATAAAATGTTTGCACATATAAATTAAGTAATAATAGTTTATATGAACTTATCGATTTTACGATCTATGACAAACTATTTAGCTGCGTAGTATGCAGGGAATATTGGTCAGAATAAGACCACATCACAGCTCCAAATTTGGGAAATAATCATAAAAAAACTTGCAAATTAAAGGATGGAACCATAAAGGGTTTCAAATCAATATATTCCATAAATATATTGAGTGAAACCCTTGAGGTGCGATAGCATAACGTAAATGTCATGTTCACTATGAGTAATTCTATTTTGTTTAAACAGAGATGGTTCCACAAGTATTTAGTCACCAAGGAGTCAAATTCTAGTCATACCTGTCTCAGGTGTGACTAATATTAATCATAATGTTAATAATTATACTTGTATCAACAGTATAAAATAAAACAAATTATAAGGAATAGGGTAATCTGGTAAGGTCATATCGGTCCTACTAACTGACACAGAGAATAGCACATTATAGTTTTGACTCAAAATGTATATCTCTGTTTTAAGCTAACAACTTTCGACATCACCATTCGATCTAATTCTCGTTTAGATAAAGGGAAGCTGTCTTCAATCTCACTACATTTTTTTTTTTTTTTTTTTTACCAGTTACAATGATTTTATTATAAATAATAATTCTGGTATTAAGAAAACATGCGTTCACTCGCGCCTTCATTATTTTTCGTAATATCTACATAATAAATAGCTTATATAAAAATTCTTGTCCGTGATCATAACGTAGAAGTCAATTACCTAATCCTTTACTTGGACTCGTTTGAGTCATAGGTGTAAACTGGCCTTGGTGGACTGTATTCGCGGGACTCGAAGGAAGCAGACTCATAGGAATCGGGGAAACGAGCCTCGCCCTCGTAGTTCACCTCAGCCACGTAGCCGTCGTCACCGTCCACGAAGTACTTGACGTTCTGCAGACGTGTGTCGGGAAGCCTCACGTAGTAGGATCCCTGAGTGTGTTCACCGTCACGGGCTTCCTCGTGGCCGAAGTCGTTGCCGGATTCTTCGTGCTGAACGGCATAACTGAAGACGTACTTGGCTTCTCCTGACTCGTACGACTCAAATGACTCTTCGGAGGAATCCTGGAAGAGTAACATACATGTGTATCTATTTTCTTTATGCTGTTGATTTGCAACAATATCAAACGAAAAAGTATATCAGTATATTCTGTAAATCTGTTAATCTTTTTCTACTATATTGCCCGTGATTATAGTTGGGATAAAAATCACTTACCCGAGGAGGTCCATAAGCGAAAATCTCTGGGCTGTCTGCAGCAACGACGGCTGCCAGACCAAGAAGAATGAAGACCTGAAGTGAAAAGGATATCATAAAATTCATAGTACAAGCAGTGACCTTGTTGCTTCTACAACACACGATTATTTGTATAGTTCCTAGAGCAGATATGTAATCCTACCTTAGTGTTCATGATTGTAGCTTCTCCAGAAATGAGTGATGTTGTACCCACCGATGTCCCTTATATACCAAAGTCCTAGTCCACTTGTACAAGTTTTTGTACGTACTGCTAACTGCTCGTCGGTGTCAGGTATGGAAATCTGCTGAACAGGAGCAGCAATATATTTACGAAGCCAATAACCTCTTTCCGTAGATTATTAATGGGCATATTTTTACCGAAGCAATTTGGAAAATGAATGAATAAAAAAAAAAATCTCAAAAACAATACTGAAAGCACATAATAGACATTGCAAGTTAATGGAAGCACAAGCTCATGTACCATTATTATAATTTAAGCCATATTCTGTATATTTGCCTTCTCGGCTTTATGTATTTCGCTACAAAATCCCGAAATAATAACTCTAGAAATGCAGAGCAAAAAGTGGATAATATCATCCCAGTTTTATACAATATAGGTTTTTCATTATAACTTAAAAGAATAAGGTTGTCTTCTATCAAACAAACAAAACAAAAACATCATGATTATCAGTGAAGCAATAAATGAGTAAACTTGCCTCCGATAACATCGTGGGAACTTTGCTGATTCATTGGAGTTGTTGATGACAAGATCCTCGTGTCTCGTGCTAGTGTGGCAGAGAAACCTGATTCGCAGAGGTATGTGGTGACAAAACAGTCTGGCCAGTTCCAGTGTATTACAGTATTTATACTTTTAAGGTTCCTTGAGAAATTCGCCCCGATTTTTATTCTTAAATTAACTCCCAGTTGAGACTCATTGGTTTATGTCATCAACAAGTTGGTAGACATATGATTACTATGCCATACGCACGCGTGCACACACTCACACTCACACTCACACAGACACACACACACACACTCATCCACCCACCCACACACACACACACAGTGTCCTGTGTGGTGCACTGTAGTAAGCTTACTGATACGCATTCAAATCCCGCACTACCAGTGAATGGTAACCCCGGCTATTCCTATACAGAGAAGCTAAGAAGCACAATAAACAGGCAGCCACAGTTTGACTGAAGTCACAAGAGCCTTTCACCAAAACCTAAATCCTCATCATCTTCGCCATCATCATCACACGCACACACACGAAAGTGTGTTTTGGCATATATACGTTCTGTACAGTCGTGAAAATTCTATGCATCTCAGTTGTGTAGTGGCATGGAGTAAGATAAAATATACGGATAACATTGTATATTTTAATACGATAACAACATTTAGCCATCCTGTTTAATTAGTAATTGTAGTGAGTTCACTCCAACAGAATATTTGTCTGTGCAAATACAAAATATTGTGAAAACAGAATAATGTGTTATTACAATGATAATCAAATCTGTTAGAAAACCTACTTATCCAGTTTCCGCGTTCTATCCCTGTGGTAATTTAACCTGATAGGCTTTTCATTTTAGAAATTTAGAACAACAGACACGCTAAAATAGGGTAACATGTATGAGTGACAACTAGTCTACCTATTTTAACATTTAGAGCGAATCAAATAGAGGGAGAGGGAAAGGTACATTTGATCGGAAGGCCCTTGAAACCGAGGTGGCGGTGAATCTGGTAAAGTTTATATGATATATATTTGAAATTTCTTATGACTATAAAATATCAGGCAGTGAATATAACAGGCGTTGAACTTAATTGCAGCAGAGGTTAAAAGGGAAAAA